>NC_092864.1:72147018-72204854 GCF_032062135.1 Pyxicephalus adspersus | reverse complement strand
GCCTCCCGGCATGAGCTGAAGGAGCCTTTTTATGCAAAAAGAAAAATTTACCAATCCCACGCATGCGCAAATTTTCTTTTTTATCCTACGTCACCCGATCTTGCACCTGGGCCGGGTGACGTAGGAAGAGGAACAGGAAGAAAAAGAGAAGATGGCGGCGCCCAGGGATGAATGTCGTGACGACGCGGGACCCGCTGACAGACACCCCCAGATAGATTGGACTGCCCTGTCGGATTGAAGGTAAGTGTATTTTTTTTTTGCCCTTCTGGGTTTAGTTCCCCTTTAACCTACATACCAGTATTAAGTGAAGTTGCTGAAGATGAATCACATGCACATATCACAAAAATAAAACTAGGAGCCAGTTAGATCCTGTCGCAGTGCACATGTGCTAACATTGAACATATTACACAAAACTGATATTTGGACTATTAATATGGCTGCACCCCCATGGTAGATTCTCATATAATTAACACACCAAAATAAAGAGCTGTTCCTACAGAAACATGCCTTGAACTCACTGCACACATGCACTGATCTCCTGAAGCTGTTTATTTTTATATAAAACTGTTTATTGTATATATTGATGTTTATTCATAAAATATCTTCCTAGAAGTTTACATGGTTGTCATAACAACAGGAAAAGTTTAGTGGGCCATAGAAAAGTCCGAGGGGAGGGGCCGTAAGAAGAAATCTGGGGAAAGGGGCGTGGTAGTGACAGATGGGCGGGGCTTATGGCTCGGGCTGTCACATTCCTGGGGCTGATCAGGAGAAGTTGGGGAGATTTGTAAAGATGTCGGGGCAGCCGGCGTATCTCGGGGCTGATACAGTGGACAAATACCTGGACTACCAAACCCTGATCCCTCTGCTGGAAAGGGCGCTGATCAACTTCTCCAGCGGCCGGGAAGGAGGTGTTGTGCAGCCAATCCGGACCATTGTGCCAGTGGCAAAGTACTCTGGGTATGTATTTCCAAATGACAGACTAATACAGACAGTGATACAGGAGGAGAGGACCCTGCCCCGAAGAGCTTACAATCTAGTAGGTGGGGGAATTTCATACACAATAGGATGGGAGACATGTAGTGAGGGTTTCAAAAGACAGAAGATGGGTAGGCAAGTTTGAAAAAATGGGTTTTGAGCGCTCTTTTAAATGAGCAGATAGTAGGAGCAAGCCGAATAGGTGGATAAGACATTAAAGCTGCATACACACGTGCAGTTATAGTCGTTGGAAAGGATCTTTTACAATCCTTTTCAAAGAATAAGGACCACACGATGCATGAACGAGTGCTGTACATACATCACCATTCTGCTCTATGCAGAGGGGAGGGGAGAACGACGGAGTGACACCCCGCTGTGCGCTCTCCCCCTTCCCTTGGATCGTCCATCGTCCGTGGATCCGCCAGGACTTTCGTTCGGATGATGGACGACAGGCGCTGTACACACGCTAGATTCTCGTCCGATATTAGCCCTGAGACGATTATCGGGCGAGAACCATTGGACGTGTGTACATAGCTTAAGGAACCAATGTTTCTCAGTGTCCCTTCATTCTCCCTCTTAAAGCTGATATTTGTGGCCCTGGGCTTAGTATAATATGGAGTTTACAGATTACTTTTATCATAAAGCCTTCTGATATTACAAAGAAACAACCAATGGCTGCTTCTGGAGCTCTGAGCTTGTTTTACCCCCTATGGGGTATGGCATAAGTCATTGGCAGGAAAGGGGTTAAAACACATTACTAAAGTCCCCTGATCATTCATTTGAATCGGTTATTTTATCCATACAGGGTCAAATTGTCACTGTGTTTCTGTAGGAAAATGTGTGCTCAAGACCTTAACATCAGATTGGTAATCAATTAATCAGAAATGACTCTGTCCCTACTTATCATTATACAATGTGCATACATCTCTGTAGGCGTTCACCTAGTATAGCGGGATAAGAGAGCTCCTGTACATGTAGAAATTGCTATACAGAACCCACCATAATATTATTATACAGTATTTTATATGGCGCCAACATATTACGCAGCGCTCTACAAAGTCTATAGTCATGTCACTAGCAATCATGTCCCACAATGGGGCTCACAATCTAATGTCCCCCCCATAGTCATATGTCAATAATACAGTCTAGAGTCAATTTTGGGGGGAAGCCAATTAACCTCACTGCATGTTTTTGGGATGTGGGAGGAAACCGGAGTACCTGGAGAAAACCTAAGCAAATATGAGGAGAACCTGCAAACCCGCACAGCACATGCCCATCAGGGTGAGGGATTCCCTGTGCATGGAGTCTGGTGTCAGTGCAGGCTCCGTGCACTTGGAATCAGAATGGGAGTGGTCTGTGCGGGTCCCGCACCGCACACGCCCACTTTAATGTAGGGGGTTCCCTGTGGGGAATCCCATCCTGCCGATTATGCCCGCAGAGTAGCAGGCCGATAATTTCAAGGCAATTGATCAACTCTAATGAAATACAAACTAGCTTTTTTGTACGCGTGCATTTTACTGCTGGTCAACAGTGCTGGCTGGCCGCAAATTATTGATTTAATGACAGAGGCTGCAGGCTGATGAAAATCTGAACACGGGCTGCAATTGGCCCCCGGGCCGGACTTTGGACATGCCTGTTTAAGCTTTAATCCCCAGTTATATTCTGTGCTTCTAGAAATCATCCAGCTTTTTCTTAAAGCAATCTATAGTAGTTGCTAAAACTACTTCCTGAGGGAGCCGATTCCACATTTTCACAGACCTTACAGTGAAGAATCCCTTCCCTATCCAGAGATTAAACTTCTTTTCCTCTAGACACAAACATCATAGAACTTTTCTTTTCTTGCAATGTCTGATTACTGTCTGCTCTGACCTAGCTCAGTCATCAAGCTGAGCCATCCCCTCACATCCCTGCCATATATCTGTTTCTGTAACATCATTTGGACTTTTAAATGCATTAGAGGCTCCTTGATGCCATACACAAATTGCACTGCAACCCTCATGTTTTTTATGCTTTTAGATGTGTTGTATTAGCCAGCCTATTGAAAATGAATAGGCTGTTAGCGTATTTCCTCACACAAACTAACGGACATGTGTCTTTCAGCAGAGACCATTCTAATGCATGGAATATGCATCTGAACTTTGTGCTGTACGTTTCATTGTAAAAAAATTCCATTCCATTCACACCGACACTATGTTACCATGCATTGTTCAAACCCAGGCATTTTTTTAAGCCAGGTCGGGAAAAATTAGAGGTGGGGGCAGTCCCTGTATTGTGACCAACTCACCAAACTCACCAAAAACAGCCGGGTGGTTACTGAAAAGTGCCGGGTGGTGTGCCCAGCTAAAACAGGCTGGGGAGAAACCTGCCATGCATTTTAGTACTATGCTCTACTAAAATACAGGTCAAGACACATATTATAAAGGAAAGGGTAACTGAATTAGAATGTGGTATAATTCAGTACCAGGCTTTTTTTTTCTGGTCATGGAATCTACCAGTGGATAAGATCTGATGGAAAATCAATTGGATTTAGGACTTCGACTAGGTACACATGTGCAATGGTGAGCTCAATGGTGCTCAGGGCTTATTTCGGATGAGAATCTTGCATGTGTACAGTGCTCGTCGTCTATCGTCCGAACGACCTCCTGGCAGATCCATAGATGATGAACGAGGAACGATAGTATTATAAGTAAAGGGGAAAGGGGAGCACAGCGGGGTGCTGCTCCGTTGTTCTCCCCCCTTCCCTCTCAATAGAGTAGAACAGTGATGTATGTACAGAAATATCATGAAAGATCTTTTCCGATGACAAATATTTACATGTGTGTACCCAGCCTTAGGTACTAAGTGAAAAACGTTTACACCATCCAAATATGAATGTTTGCCTGTACACCTGTCCTGGACATCATGATACTGTTGGGCAAATTGATGATGTTACAAAAAATATTTATTAGGATCTCTAATGTCCAACCCAAAATGAAAATAATACAGGTGAAGTTTAAGGGGGTAATAACAATAACTTACATCATTTACAGGGACTGATCAGAGCCCAGATATGTAAAATAGTGAAGTGGAACTTTCCCCCTCAATCTTCCTCCTTACCCTGGGGATCCTTGTTATTATTTTTAGTCTCCTATCTTCACTAGTTTTATGTAAAACCTAAAATGCAAAACTTTTATTTAAAGACAAAAAACATTTCTTCCAGCACGCAGTGGCTCAAAGGCTAGTACTTTTGCCAGAACTATGGTCCCAGCCTTGAATCCTGGCCATGATGCAGTCTGCATGGAGTTTGTATGTTATCCCTTTGTTTGTGTGGGTTTCTTCCCATATTTCCAAAAACATGCTGTTAGGTTAATTGGCTTCCTCTCAAAATTGGCCTTAGACTGTATTATTGACATATAACTATGGTAGGGACATTAGATTGTGAGCTCTATTGAGGAACAGATAGTGATATTACTATGGACTTTGTACAGCGCTGCATAATATATTGGTGCTATAAAAATACAAGTTAGCTGCCAGAATTACGTATTTTCTCTACTTGTGCTCTCAAAACAAGTTAATTTAGTCTGTGCAGAAAGCAGAAATTATATTTGGCAAAAAGTATGAATTTTATGAGTGAATCAGCACTATTGTGTATCATTTCAGCTTTTTAGGAGTCATGCCTGCTTACAGCACAATGGACGATGCCCTAACGACCAAAGTAGTAACATTTTATGAGAATAAAACTGCATCTGATGTTCCATCTCACCAGGCCACTGTCCTGTTATTTGAACCATCAAATGGGAGTTTAAAGGCAGTAAGTATTTTTTGTACTTGTATGTAATTGATCGCAATGGTCCTGATTTATTAAAGCTCCCCAAGGCTGGAGAGGGTACCCTTTCATCAGTGAACCTGGGTGATCCAGCAAACCTGGAATGGATTTCTTCAAAGTAATTTGCTTGCAAATGTTTGGAATCTTGGATCAGATCCATTCCAGGTTTGCTGGATCACCCAGCTTCTCTGATGAAATTGTATCCCCTCTAACCTTGGAAAGCTTTAATAAATCTGGCCCTATGTATTTGCTAGCACTATGAATTGTATGTATCTGGAAATTCCAGCAGGGGGAGCTGTAACCATTCTTTCTAAAGGCTTTATTCCAATGTGGGTTTATGATAAACATTATTAAAAGGTTGCTTGATTAGGAACTAGTTACATATTGTGCATAATGCATTGTTTTTCTTTCTCTTTTCATTTCTAAATACATTATCTCTGTCGATGTCATGCTGGCATACTGAACAGTAATTTTCACAAGTGGAATAAACTACTTATCTTACTTGACAGATTATTTCTTTATTATTTTATTATTGTCACTGTTAAATAATGTGAAACATTAATGTGGAAACATTTGAATTGTAGAAATGTTCACTACTTGTATAAATACGACACTCCATGAAAAATATGTATGGCATAAATATGTGACTCTTGTAGATTGGGGCTATGCAGTGTCGGTGTATTTGGATTGACAGGTGTGTAATCTGATGGTATCAATAGATCTGATTTTAAATAATGTGAGGGGAGGTGAATCTGTGATTAAGATTCAAATTATATAAAAAAGCTCTAATTTTAAATTCCCCCGCACGCAATTGGTTGTGTAAAGTGGACCTGTACTCAAACAGTATTAAAGTGGAACTAAACTTAATAATAAAAAAGTTGTGAGCAGTCACTTTTTTTTATAGCAGAAAGAACAGCTCTGTCTCTTCTGCAATAAAACAAACTTACTTTCCAGTTAGCATTTTGAAACTCCATTCACCTCTCCTCATTCTGGCACCAGTACCAGCATTTTTCCCCATTTCTTTTCTGGATTTGGGATCTTCAACTATCATGATTGGCAGGCTAGAATGAAGTAACTCCTGGGCATAGATTTATTCCCAGCAAGCAGCCAGGATTGTATACTGAGCTGCGCGTGCCCAACTTCACTTTATGGCAACTCACTTCATTTTATCTCTCACTTCTGTAAATTGGACCTAGGAAGTCCATTGGAGATTATTTACTTAATAGGGTGTATCAGAATATCTATGTATGACATAGTGTGCAATTAGGGGGATTAGCGCCTCGCAGGACATTGTAGTTCTTTATAAAAGTCAGTGTAGTTAGGCACAGGAATAAAATAAATAGCTTCCATTCATTAGGTGAACACAAAACAGCTTAGATAAGCATTATGTCCCATAGGTGAATTATTTTGCAGTTTTGCCACCACAAGTGGCTATGCCAGGTGGTCGCATGGTACTCACTGGCAGCCAAGGTTTTCAGTATCTGTATTCTGTACAGGGAGCTGCCTCATGCTGCTACGTCCAGGCTTACTCTCATACTAAAAGTGCTGCAAACTTTGGAGACTACTTAGGCTCTCCCAGCACACCGGATGCCTCCTCACCTGAACCACCTGGCCCCAGGCTACAACTTCCCCCTGATTCCAAGGCAGGTGCACGATATATAGCATTCCTATTTTCTGGCTTGGTAAAAGGAAGGAATGCCTGGTCCACCCATTCCTTCTAAGACACTCCGGGCCTGGATCCCAAATAAAAACCTGCAATTCTGCAGCAACACAATTACTAACAGCCTCATCCAGGCCCTTTATTTCCTTTTGCAGGGAAAATTTAGGTACATAATGCCAAATCACCTCTGAACTCTGTATTGGACTGGATGGCAGTGGCATTCATTGCAGTAGCATTCTAAACCCATGCCTGCTTGACATCCCCCATCCCGAGAGGGTGGCCATCATTTATCCTATAAGTCTGGCATCATCTAGTTGTAAAAAGGTATTACATTTTTGTATTAAAAAGTATTTAAAGTTTTTAATACAAAAGTGTATTTCTGCCTTAAAGATAGCCTCTCCTGAGTGGGACAAAGTGACTGCATCTCAGGGTGTTCATTGACCTTTATGTACTCACTTTACCTGCTCTCCTTCACAGTTCCTTCCTACTTTGCA
The DNA here is from genome assembly GCF_032062135.1 of Pyxicephalus adspersus. Classification (NCBI taxonomy): domain Eukaryota; kingdom Metazoa; phylum Chordata; class Amphibia; order Anura; family Pyxicephalidae; genus Pyxicephalus; species Pyxicephalus adspersus. The sequence goes on along the minus strand of NC_092864.1, from coordinate 72,197,920 downwards.
GCTGGTGAGAAGATCCTGAATATGTGGCTTGCTTCCCGTGCTGCTGGCTGCTGGTAACATCAGTGTTACCAGTTTATCAATTTCAATGTTACCTGCTGAGGAGCAAGAAGCTGCAGGCAGGCACTAGTAAGGTGAGAATACTGGGCAAAGGGTGTCCTTTTCATAGATATTGTTACTTTTCCCTGCGAGGAAAGGGCAATAAATCTTGCATTAGTTCTTTACCTACACAAAATGTGAGAGCAGGTTCTTGGAAGATAAAATAAAAGCATAGATTTGCTGGGAAGACAATCAATGTATAGCCATGGAGAATTGGATTGCATTACATAAAAATTATCTGCTAGAAGATGACCTAGTTTTTAGCATCAGAACATTTTCAAAACTTTATGTAAGTTTTTAAGGAGTGTTTGCACATAATACAATACTTAGGCTATCATTAACAACCTATTTTGAAAAAGACAATTTACAGAAATCAGTAGCTCAAGGTGATATGTATAGACTCAACCTGTTGAGAATGATCTTTATTCACTTAAAAGCAAGGCAAACACTCATGTATATATTTGGTTGTTACATTAAATACACATGGAATCTCTAGACGAACAGTGTCTCTACGCGTTTCACGGGAACAGTGTCTGCTTCATCAGGAGGTCTAGAGAGTATTCCTGCTTATTTTTACTTTGTTACTGCAAAATGTGTACTGTGATACAGTCTAAGGCTGCGTACACACATTACTTTTTTGTGTGACAGAAGACCGAAAGATGAATGAACGAGCACTGTACATACAGTGCCGTTCTGATCTTTGTAGAAGGGAGGGGGGGGCCAGCAAGCGGCACCCAGCTGTGCTCCCCTCCTTTCACTTGCGGTCGTTCATCTTCTGCCAGGGCGGATTCATGAATGACGTTGGACGGCCGCTGTACACACATCAGATTCCCGTCCGAGACGAGCCCTATGGCTTGTATCGGACAATCATCTCACACGTGTACGCTACTAAGTTTCTGAAATATCCACTTCCTTATGACAACAAGTTTATGTTCACCTGTCATATTCTTTCACCATTTCAAAGAGTAAAAAGCTACACATTGACCAGTACCTCCTTCTATCCCCTCATCAAACTACAGGCATAGCCAAAGTATGTCTGGTACACATAAGTGGACCCACTGCCAATTTATTGCTTAGCTGACGGATGTTTTTGGTTGGAATTCCCTAAACACTACACATACATATGCAATAATATGTCCCTTGGTTTCTGATTGGATTTAATTGATTGTCCTCACACACAGCATGAGTAATGTATGCTTGATTGATATTTACCAACACATTCAATCTGTCCATGTTTTTTTTTTTACATTGATCACTAACAGTTGGTTAGCTGATGTTTTTTGACTGGATTGGAAGTGAAAATTGGCTTGTGCATACTAAGCCTTAGGCTATGTACACACGTGCAATGAATTTGCGTGTACAGTGCTGGTCGTCCGTCATCCGAACGACTGCCCTGGCAAATCCACAGACGCCGAACTGTTGTAATGAATGTGAAGGGGAGAGAGCACAGTGGGGTGCCGCTCCTTCATTCTCCCCCTCCGCTCTCTATAGAGCAAAATGGCGCTGTATGTACAGCACTCGTTAGTGCATTGTGCAGTCTTTTGTGCACTTAGCCTTAAACAGATAAACATAAAAAGCTACGACTGACAAAGCATGACTGTACTGATTACCTCCCAGCTGTGCTATCAAGTCGAGAGAACATTGAATTCTGCCAGATATCAGCAAGTCTTGGAAACTAATGTGCATCTGTCCTTGAATCACATAATGCCTGTTCTGTGGTTGCAAAGAGACTGTATGTGATTGCACCAACACTGAGCATACAAATGGTGGGAAAATAATGAATTTTTGGTGTTGGTTCTTGTCTTTGTTTCATCAAGGTTATGTTGAGCCAACCTCTTTGTTAATTATTTAGAGCTCATAGTATAGGTATAAGGGGAAGAAGGGGAAAAAAAGAGGTTTCAGGCTCAGGAGGTTTTTGTGCATACATCAGTGCATACAGTTACAATTAGTACATACATCAAAGGTACATATTATTTATTTTAAGCTCAATATCCAAATGCCTGGTATTGTCACAGGGTTTGGATAATTTAATCTAGACATAAGACTCCAATGTACAAAGTACATATAAAGATTGAAAACAAGGTGAACCTGTTATGGTCGCATGATTCCCAACGCGTTTCGCCTGTTATAGGCTTCTTCAGGGGTATAAATTTGCAGAGATTGTAAAATTTGTTTGGTTGGAGTGTAGGTGGGGGTAAAGGAACAGTATTCAGGCTGCATGCAGTTTGATATGTCCAAGCCCAAAGCAAAAAGATTGTTTAAATGTTGTTCTAGTAGATTAGGTCCAGTTTTAATATTCAACGCGTAGAGACACTAAATAGGGAAATAATGAGTTCTGATGTAGTAAATATAACGAAGATTGAGGAAAGTGATAAAAAACAGGGGCAAATGCAGGCTAATCAGGAACCAGGTTTAAAATGAACCATTTGCATAAAATCTTTGAATGAGAAAAAGAGGAACACATATATTTCCTTTATCCAACCTCTACATTGCAACAGGAGATAGTGATATAGGGTTGGGGAAGAACTAAAGCAGCCAGCAAAGAATGTGCTGATACGCGTGGAAGTGTTAGCAGAATTATCAGAAACTCTTCAAGAGAGCAAAATTTTAACAGCACACCAGGAAAAGGTCAGTATTCTTTATTTTGCAGAGTATTTTCAAAATTGTATAATTGAAGAAGCTGCAGGGTCTGAAGAGGAAAACAATAATATATATAACAGGTCAAGAGATACATAGGTACCTAACAATAAGCCACAAGATTTGAAGCACGAAAATGATATGTTAACAAAAGATACTGTATGAACAACTATATGCTCTGGAGCTATGTACTAAAGTACATGGGAGCAGAGAATACCCTTTATAATAATAAAGAAACTTTTTAACAGCACTGAGCAGGCAATAGGAAAGAAATTTCATGAGCCTTTGGAGCCCTTACATGTTCATCCGTCTCTCCAAATCTCTAGCAATCTCCTATTGATCTGCAGTGCTAGTCCTAAAGATCAATTCTGCTGCAGTGCCTGGCATTGACTCAATGGGCCTGATTTATTAAAGCTCACCAAGACTGGAGAAGATAGACTCTCATGGGTGTTCCAGCAAACGAGGAATAGATTTCTTAAAAATCATTTGCTATTAGTTGGTGTAGCAGGAATGGTGAGGTTTTCTGATTATTCCATTAAGGAGTTAATCTTTTTTAGCAAGTTAAATGCAAAAACAATCTAGTATATGAACATGGTTAAGTTCATAAATTCATTGGATCATATGATACAAATGCTATATCCCAACTGACATAGCAACTGAAAACAGAACAAAACCACAAGGGACTTTTTAGGCGCTAATTAGTGGAAGGAAAACATAACTTTTATTTGTTTTAAATAATTATGGACAATTCCTCTTATCGATCAAATAATGCCAAATGCCATATGCACAGATATACATAGAATCATGTTATAAAATACATAGATTAAGGTTATAAATACATAGAATAATAGATATACATAAAATAAGGTACGGATAGATAACCTCGGGACTTTTAAGGCATTCAGTTTTTTTTGTTTTACATTAAAAATGCTATGAAGCAATTCTCTTTTGTATATAACAGAAATCTTTCTTTAAAACCAAAAAAGGGAAAACAAAAAATAATAAAGCATCACAATGGTATATACATAGTCACACATAAACAATATTCAACGCGTTTCGCAGATTATAGGTCTGCTTCTACTTATGTATATTGTATATAGTAAATGTATTTATTTGAAATATAAATATTAATAGTATTTATTATGAGCACCAGCTCTCTCCTTGACCCTCTCCAGTCCGGTTTTAGAGCTGCCCACTCCACTGAAACATCCCTTACTAAAGTGGCCAATGACCTCATCAGAGCTAAGTCTCAAGGCAACTTTTCCCTGCTCCTACACACACAGGATCGGCTATCGGGGGATGTCTTATTCACGGGTGAGTGTCTTATTTTAATTATTTTATCAAAAATCGGGGAAACACGGTATTTGTTGTATAAGACGCACCAACTTTTCCCCCCCAGTTTTGGGGAAGAAAAAGTGCGTCTTATACGGTAAGAAATACGGTACAATTCAAGGTGCATATTATTTATTTTAAGCTCAATATCCAAATGCCTTTTATTGTCACAGGGTTTGGATACTTTAATCTAGACATAAGACTCCGTCCAATGTCATACAAAGTACATATAAAGATTGAAAACAAGGTAAGAAGGGGACCTGTTACGGTTGCGTGATTCCCAACGTGTTTCGCCTGTTATAGGGTTCTTCAGGGGTATAAATTTGCAGGGATTGTATAATTTGTTTGGTTGGAGTGTAGGTGGGGGTAAAAGAAGCAGTATTCAGGCTGCATGCAGTTTGATATGTCCAAGCCCAAAGCAAAAAGATTGTTTAAGAGTTGTCCTAGTAGATTAGGTCCAGTTTTATTATTCATATATATGTTTTTTGTTTCATATTCCATAAATAGGGAAAATAATGAGTTCTGATGTAGTAAATATAACGAAGACTGAGGAAAGTGATAAAAAAACAGGGGCAAATGCAGGCTAATTAGAAACCAAGTTTAAAATGACCCATTTGCATAAAATCTTTGAATGGGAAAAAGAGGAACACATATATTTCCTTTATCCAACCTCTACATTGCAACAGGACATAGCGGTGATATAGGGTTGGGGAAGAACTAAAGCAGCCAGCAAAGAATGTGCCGATACGCGTGGAAGTGTTAGCAGCATTATCAGAAACTCTTCAAGGGAGCAACATTTTAACAGCACACCAGGAAAAGGTCAGTATTCTTTATTTTGCAGAGTATTTTCAAAATTGTATAATTTAAGAAGCTACAGGGTCTGAAGAGGCAAACAATAGTATATATAACAGGTCAAGAGATACATAGGTACCTAACAATAAGCCACAAGATTTGAAGCAAGAAAATAATATGTTAACAAAGGATACATTATGAATTCTGCTGCAGTGCCTGGCATTGACTCAATGGGCCTGATTTATTAAAGCTCACCAAGACTGGAGAAGATAGACTCTCATGGGTGTTCCAGCAAACCAGGAATAGATTTCTTTAAAATCATTTGCTATTGGTGTAGCAGGAATGGTGAGGCTTTCTGATTATTCCATTAAGGAGTTAATCTTTTTAAGCAAGTTAAATGTAAAAACAATCTAGTATATGAACATGGTCAAGTTCATAAATTCATTGGATCATATGATACAAATGCTATATCCCAACTGACACAGCAACTGAAATCAGAAAAAACCACAAGGGACTTTTTAGGCGCTAATTAGTGGAAGGAAAACATAACTTTTATTTGTTTTAATTAATTAAGGACAATTCCTCCTATCGATCAAATATTGCCATATGCCACATCCCCATTCAAGATATACATAGAATAATGTTATATATACATAGAATAATGTTATAAATACATAGAATAAGGTACGGATAGATAACCTCTGGACTTTTAAGGCATTCAGTTTATTTGTTTTACATTAAAAATGGTATGAAGCAGTTTTCTTTTGTATATAACAAAAATCTTTCTTTAAAAACAAAAAAGGGAAAACAAAAAATATAAAAGCATCACAATGGTATATACATAGTCACACATAAACAATATATACGCGTTTCGCAGATTATAGGTCTTCTTCTTCTTATGTATATTGTATATAGTAAATTTATTTATTTGAAATATAAATATTAATAGTATTTATTATATATAGCTCTAGGTCTCACTTTTGATTCCTGAAGAAGCGGACTTATAATCGGCGAAACGCATCAATTCCACTGCCATAGACATAGGCACAAGCATAGGCAGTATCAATATTTATTACAGCACCATGTCAAAAAAAGAAAACCAAGATTGCTATCCATTCTTAGGATACAAGTTACAGGTTGGAGGAATGGGTATTCCTGCATTCTGTAGGTATTGCATACAAATAATGCTAATGCCATGTATAAAGGAAAAAACACAAATAAAGGGGAGGGATGGTGCTGATCAGTAGGAGAGGGCTTGATGATGCTTGTAGTGCATGGACGAGATGGGCTGAAGATACTTGCTGCAGCTTCTAATGCCTATTGTGTGTGTAATGTGCAGGAAATTGAGAGCTTACTTTCATTACAGACACATACATTTGGTAACGATAACAGTAAGGGTAGAGTTAATGAAAACACAGGTAAACATGTGAAAAGAGATTTTGAAACACTTTTTCCTATTTCTCTCATTTAAAAGGTTTCCATGGCAATAAATATAATAAAAATGTTTTTTGGCAGAATTAGTACAGGTTTTACATTAGCACTTTTTCTGTGACATTTGTTTCCTATGTTTAATGCCAAGTATTTCAACTCTAATGATCCACCGTATTGAAAACAGCTTTCCCTCGGATGAGAACCGATGCTTTGCAGTATAACCAATAAGTATCCAAAAAGATTGTCAATTGCAGTACTACATAGAGTTATACAACAGGGCTACATTTAAACAGCAGTAAAAAAAAACAACATATAAAAGAGATGTCAAGGAAGATAAACAGTGCTTTTAGTAAAACTTGTCAGCCTTGAGCACTTATCTATCTTTGTTTATTGGGACGTATACTCTTCCTGAACAATCATGTAGTATTTTGAGTCACTTATGTAGCATAAGGTCTAGTAAATGTAAAACAATCAGTCTGCTTTGATTGATGTTCATAATGTATATAAACCCTTTCATTTCTTCTGGTAAATGTACTACTAAAAGCATTCCAATATTATTACTATTACACAGTATTTATATAGCGCAGACATATGCAGTGCTGTACAAAGTCCATTATCGTGTCACTAACTGTACGTGAAAGGAGCTTACAATCTAATGATATCTGTTCAATATTCTACTTGTCAGTCAATATCTTCAAAATCTTCTCTCCAATGCACTCCAATCAGTTGCAATGTTTGTAGCTATCTTTGTTGAATGCTATAAACCAGTGGTTGCCAACCTTTAGGACCTCATGGACCACCAAATCCTTGGAATCTGAACTGTGCATCCGCGGGGAGCCATTTGTCACTCAAAGTGGAAGAAATTTCCCCCAGAGTGACGTAATCATGCCAGAACCCCCCACTCACCCCATCACAGGCTCACCTTGCTTGCTAAACATCCTGGGGGGGACAGTAGCCCAGGGCTATGAAGGCAACAAAAGTTGTGTCCATATGGGGGACATGATCAGCGGGGTAGGAGGACCCTGCTGGGGGGGAGAACCGTCCAGAGCTGCCTACTACCTAAATTTTCTCACCATCGGTTGGCGACTGCTGTTATAAACATCTCCTGTTTTATGGAGTAGAGATGACGGGGGGAGTTTTTTTTTTTTTGCCCTACAGTGACAGCATTGTTTGTCACACTTGAACAGGAATTGGGTTTATGGAAAAATTACAAAGTTAAAATAAATGAATAAATAAAAAGCCCGAAAAAGAAAACAAATGCAGCCACCATATCTAAATGTGTAATAATTATTGGGGCAGCCATATTTACAAATGCCATACTCATGGACTAGGGTTCCCAACCCCCAGCTGTCTGACGGGTGGGTCGCAGCTCTGGCCGTTGCACCCCCCAATGGGGTCAGCAGAAGGACCCCACTGGGGGGGGCGCACTGGCCAGAGCCTCAGACCATGTCTCCGGTACACACCGCAGACTCATGTCCCTGGACACAACCTGCCCATTTTACCATTGCAGCCTCAGGATGGGTTCTGGCATTCTGACGTCACTCTAAGGGAAGTTTCTTCCCCTTTGAGTGTCACATGACTCCCCGCGCATGCGCAGTTCAGAGTCTGTACATTTAGTGGTTTGCGAAAGGTTGAGGACCACTGCTTTACACTGTCTTCCTAGAATACAAGTCTGTTTGCCAGTCAACTCATTAGAAATGGGTTTTATAAAAAGAGGGGACACTGCAGAGGTTGTTGCCATGAGATCAAGTAATATGGAGGAAGAGGGACAGTGTGTGTCTAATTTATTTATTATTATTAGTATTCCAAGTCTGAATAAGATAACCTATCATGGGAGAACCTGGGCTGCTTTACAGAACGCTTCACATGAAGCAAACCTGGGGAACCTTCTTCTCTCTCTTACTTGAACACCTGGGATCCTATACAACCAAGGTAACCCCCATTCCCTATCCAAGGAAAACCTCTGAAACACTGATGTGGTAAACGTTCTCCGAACATCCCCTGAAGAAGCCTATTGGCGAAACGCGTCGGGTTACAAGACGTTATTTTTCGAGTTGGGATTATTTTGTCTTGCCAACTGGTCATTTTTTCCATGAAGCTTTGAATGGGTCAAAAAATACCATATATTGTACGCGTACTAAAATTATTTGCTACTAACAATTGCCTACAATACAACTTATTTGCCACAAAAAAAAAACAGCTCTCTTTTGGTCTTTGTATCATTTTTTATAAGTTGTCCACATTAGTTGAAAACATTGCATTCTCTTTAAATAATGGGATTGCATGGTCTCTCAACATATATTTTCCCTTCCAAGTGAATCGCCAGAAAGTTTTATCAAAGTGTCTTCTGTTTCCAGTAAATATACTTTTCTTTATTCCTTGCATTATTTTCTAGCTGTATGCCCTCTAGCCTAATGCACTTGAAAACATTTCTTTATATTTTTTATTTTTTGTTTTATTGATCTAGGTAATCGATGGAAAAGTGATCACAGATAAAAGAACTGCAGCAGTTTCTGTAATTGCTACGAAGGTAATAAAGATTATATTGATGTCCTTCTCTTAAAGTATATTTTAAGGTTTCCATATGACAGACATAAAGAAATCCCAAATATAGATAGAAGATGCACAAATCTTCATTTACTTTCCCCCGATTGTGCCAAATCAGACTCTGTGGGCCTGATTTATTATCCTCCCTAGTGGTTAATTTCTTTCCGGTTTTATATGTCTAAAAGCGGTACATTGTTTTTTATGAAAATTTATTTTACAGTATAATATAATAGTATGAGTATAATAAAGTTTGAAACACAAAATCATTTAAAAACAATAAATTGAATAAATTAAAAAATCTATATATTTAAAAAAAAAAAAAATTTATTAAAAAAATAAAAAATACATATTATACTCATACTAATATACATACTGTAAAATAAATGTTCTTGAAAACAATGTACTGCTTTTACACATAAAAATTCAATGTATTGCATTCAATATAGTTATTTTGTATTGAATGCAATACAAATGGATTTTGAATTTCCCGCCCCGCCCGGCCGGAACGTACACACGCACCGACGTCACCGGAAAAGAAAAAAGACGGAGATTGCGGTGCCGGACGGCACGGGACCCCGGTGGTTCAGGTAAGCGCTCTATTTACTAACCTTCCATAGGTGTTCCAACCTCGAGAGTGACTCGGGGTTACCACTTGTAGCAACTTTTTTCTACCATGAGTCACTCCCGGGTTTACCGCTAGGGAGGTTAAAGCTCTCCAAGGCTGAAGAAGATACACTTTCACCAGTGAAGCTGGGTGATCCAGCAAACCTGGAATGGATCTGTTCCAGGATTGAAAACATTTGCTAGCAAATAACAAATGACTTTGAAGCAATCCATTCCAGGCTCATAGGAAGTAGAATTATATAGATCTGTTTGTGGCAGTACCATATTCATTCATTTATCACCAATATCTATGGGTTCCTTTAATTTACTTTTCTACTGTACAATCTGGTTTGTAAATGTAATGGTTGATGGTTATTGTTGCTTTATGTTTGTATTCCAGCTGCTGAAGCCTTCATCTGCTGAAGTGCTCTGCATTCTGGGCTCTGGAGCTCAAGCACACAGTCATTACCAAGCCTTTACACAGCAGTTTTCTTTCAAAGAGGTAAATAAGAACCATTATTAGGATCTCGAGAAATTGACAAACTCGCAGCTAGACTAAGAATTGCTCATATTAAAGCTTTACGCCGATGGAAATATAATTAAATCTTTCATTTTCAGTGGAACAAAAATATAAAAAAAAAGCTGTAGTGAGTCATTTTCACAAAGTATCAATATTGCTTTGAATAGAGACTTCAGAAGTGTAGTGGAGAGGGGAATTTCATTGTCCCAAGGCCAGTTAAATATTAAAAGCTTAAATACCTTTTGGCTTTTTAAAAACAAAATATTTTTCAATGCATGAACAGAGGGTGCAGACTACAAAAAAATACAAAGAAAAACACAATTTGTTTTTTGTTATGTGAAAGCTGGAGAAAAAGAGGAGACGCTGCCCATATTGACCTTGATTGTCTGATTTAATCATTTAAATGAAACAAGGCATCTGAGCAATGGATCTAAACAGAATGAATTAAAAAGGTACAATATGTAAGTATGTCATTTCTCTGATGATTTGATGATAATATTTTTTATTTGTAACTCAAATTAACAAAACTAAACTCCAGTAAAACAGATAAATGCACATAAATACATAAGTTAACAGTCTAATTAATATGGGAGAAACTGTTATATGTTTCAAAGGATTTGTATTTTTTGTATGTCAGGTTCTAGGAATTTGAAACAAAAACAAAATTCTAAAAAAAAATAGTGAAACCTAATATAAATGTACAGTAGCATGTATATTTTATATATATATATATATATATATATATATATATATATATATACGGTAATATAATTTTATGTATATAATATAAAGATTTTTTTTGTATTGGACTCAGTATTGTATTGGAATACAGTTATCTTGTATTGAATCCAATACAAAATTATTTGAATTTCCTGCCACGCCTTCCGCACGAACCAACACATGCACCGTCACCGGGAAACTTTGGAGAACGTCTCTGCACACGCAGAAGCTTTTTGCATGGAAAATCCACCCTGACTCACACTCAGGATTAACTCTTTGGGGGTTAAGACAGTGGCTGCCATCCTTTCAGAACTCATGGACCACTAAATCCACAGAATCCGGACTGCGCATACACGGGGAGCCGTGTCACTCCACGTGAGTGACGTCATGATGCCGGAACCTGCCCACTCTTCCATTGCAGGCTGAGTCCTGCTTGCCAAACATCCTGGGGTGACAGTAGCGCAGGGCTGTGGATGCAAAAGTTGTATCCATACAGGGGATATGATCATTGGGGTCAGGAGAAGGACCCCGCTGGGGGGATCACCGGACAGAGCCGCGGACCACCAAAAGTTTCTCCACGGACCACCAGTTGGTGACCGCTGCTTTAAGAGAAGTTCTAAATAAAACAGACCTAATGTTTGCTTAGTAAAAAGTTTTTTTTAATTTTCTGACAGAAGGGATTAGGAAGCTCCTTCGCCATATCTCATACTCCGTACCTTTTAGGACCTTTTTTTGTTTTACATACACTGAGCTAGCATGCACAGCTCATTGTAAAGGGTTGGGACAGTTTCTACCAAGACGAAATAGCAATCATACGCAAGACGTTCATCATTCTTACCTGCCCTATGGAGATTGCTGAAGACTTTAAACCCAGAAGAAGACCAAGTGAACATGACAGCAGCCACAGGCACTTTGGCAGACAAAACCTTAAATGTCATTGGAGGATTAACTTTTCTTAGGGTATATATGCTGCTTTCATTTAAAAGAAATCATTTAGGGTCCATGTTGTTTAACCCTGTTTTTGTGTATCCGGAATGCTTAAAAAAGAAGTAAACTGAAAAACCCTGAAAACAAAAAAAATTCCACATCTACCTTCCAACCTGCAGCACAGGCGATTGGTCCGGAGGTGTCTCCCATCAGGTCCTGCATCGTCCCGGCATCTGCCTGCAAACCGGCGCGCCGGGCGCTGCCATCTTCGCCTCTTTCGAGTTCTTCCTATGTCACCCGACCCAGGCGCGATCGGGTGACTTGGTTGGAAAAAAAACTTGCCAATCTCACTGCACATGCACGCTTTAAGGACTGGAAGTACACATGACACTTTAAAGGCTGTGTTGGATCTCTTTAAACTAATATCACTCATCAGGCAACTAACAAAAGAACTGGAGAATTGTATGTATACCATCCATCAGCATATGGTGCCCAACCACTGGCTTACCAAGGATTGAAATGAATTACAGACTCACCTGTTTGTTAGGAGGAAACCTAAATTTGCATTTCTTGCTTCTTTTGTTCAAGGTTGGGTCTGTCACAGTGGCAGGGTTGTAATTGCAAGGGACTGACATAATTTTAATATCATAAAGTTACTACAAGGCTTGTGTACAGATATATACTGTGATATTTTTGGAATAACTTTTGCTAATGAATTGGATCCTGCCTGCAAACATACCTCCACTTGAGGGTCAATGGAGTTACTTCTTTACCTAATGCAGTGTCTTAATGGAACGAAACAGACACGAATCCAACTTCTAGCAATGATTGATGACCTCTTCACCTACATCATCATTTCAATTCCGGAAAAACAATCACAAGTCAATTAGGGCTGAAGATAGGAATCACGTTGGAAAAAAATGACCACTAGGCATAGTTACAAACCTGTGCCTATAGATGTGAAAAATGAAAAAAAAATTGTCATACGTTTCACCTATTACAAACAACTGCAGTACAAACTGTAGACATTACACATAAAAAGCTTATTAATACATTGGAGTTGATTTATTGAAGCTCTCCAAGGCTGGATAAGATACACATTCATCAGTGAAGCTGGATGATCCAGAAAACCTGGAATGGATTTCCTAAAAGAAATTTGCTATTTGTTAGCAAATGTTTTCAATCTTGGATCAGATCCATTCCAGGTTTGCTGGATCACCCAGCTTCACTGATGTAAGTGTACCCTCTCCAACCTTCGAGAGCTTTATTAAATCAGGCCCTTTGTCACGATATACTAATCCAGATTAGGAGCAGGGAAACAAAACAATTTTGTATTAATTAATATTTTGTAACAGATTGTATCAGAGGGATTGGCTGCAAAGGTTATATGTCTACAGGTTAGAGACAGGTGAGACTGGCCCTGTACAAGCTCTTGCTGTATGTATAACAGAACTGTATTTCTTTTGTAATAAACTTGAGTTGCATATTAATCCATGAATATCTTTTCTTGTTTCAAGCTCAGCGTAAAGCTTTTAAACCTAACTGTACATTTTAAATAAGCTTTAGAATTTAAAAATAGTACATCTCCTTATAAGCTTCTGATCAACTCTGAATAAGCTTTTGATTTTAAACCCCCCAACACACCTTTTAGAAATAGTACAGCCCCACCGTAGCATTAAAAAAGGGTGCAGGTAAAATCCGAGTTCTACAGATAATTAGGTTGTAAAGGCTTTACATTTTTGTAATAAAAATAATCTCTAACAGCTAAAGTTCATTGGCAGGGCAACAGGGAAAAGAGTCAGATTGTTGTACTTTGTATTAGAACAGGGGTCTCTCTGCAGGAGACCGATAAACACCCTAGATCAGAGGTAGAGCTCTATAATAAGTTCATTCTCTGTTCTGATTAGCAGCCGCTATCTCAGAGTCATTGGCGGGACGGGGGCACAATCTAAGACCAGGGCTCATGCCAGCTCTGCAATCCTCCAACATGGCTTTGCAACATTTCAGAAGATTATTTTCTATCCAAATGAATGTAAGCCTTTATAAATATAATTTTTGCAGCACTAATATTTACTGCTGCCAACCATATAGAGCTGCTTTTTTATGTTGAGCTTCCTTGAAAAAAAGAACATAAATTCAATGAATAAAAGGATCCAGTCTGTACTGAGGAAATAAACCAAGTCTTTTTGACTTCTAAGCTTCTAATGCAGGCATGGGCAAACTACGGCCCGCGGGCCGTATGCGGCCAAATTGCGATGTTTCTCCGGCCCTTTGGGTGTTCCGCGGCTCTGGCTGGTGCCACCACGAGTAGAGTCAGGAGAAGGACCCCGGATCTGAGCCTGCAATGGTAGAGTGGGCTGGCTGTGTCCCTTCACACAACCTGTCCACTCTCCCATCGCAGGCTCAGATCTGCGATGGGAGAGTGGGCGGAGTTATGCCATCATGACGTCATGTCCAGGGGCGTCATAATGGCATAGCCCCACCCACTCCACCATCAATCCAGCCCCTCTAGCAAAATTTTTTTCAGATTGTGGACCCTGACTAAAAATGTTTGCCCACCCCTGTTCTAATGCAACATATGAGAAGTTTTCATTAGTAATAGGCTAGGCCATTATAATGCGGAAGAACCTTTCACAACTGTGCAAGACTGGAGGCAAGGCTAAATTTACACAGTTCCTGAAACATACCAAAGGAAGAGAAGAAAATCTCTCCATCTCAGATTTGATGAACTCATATGATATTGTCATTCACAGTCATATTTCATAAAGACCTATATTTCTGCTCTACTGCTCATTACAGGTAATTTGCTGAAGTTATGAAGCAGCACTAATATAACTGCAAAACTTTGTCTTTATGTCACTCATTACTTTTCTACTGCCTATCCAGCAGTAGTAAAAATGATTTAAAATATGCCATTATTTAAGGCTGGAGACATTTTATAGACAATTTTGAGCTATTTGTTAGACATAAGCTGTAATCTTTCCTGGACAAAAGAGCAGACATCTGGGAAGATTTTTCATCTGCAGTGTTCTGTAGTACTATGATTGCTGCCCCAGTGACCTAGTAAATCACTTTTATCCAAGCATAAGGCAAACTCTGAAAATACATCTTACTTCCTCTATCTGTCTCTTCTCCTGCCCTGAAGGTAAGGATTTGGAGCCGCACAAGAGAAAACGCTGAAAAATTTGCAAATTCAGTGGAAGGAAATGTACGTGTGTGTTCAACCCCGCAAGAAGCAGTGACGAACGCCGATGTAATAGTCACAGCTACAATGTCTACGAAGCCGGTGCTGTATGGTGACTGGGTCAAGCCAGGTGCTCATATCAATGGTACTGTCATTTGTTATTATTTGTGTCTTCTAGCAAACTGATGGGAAGTATATTCATTTTTCTTGATAAACTTCATAAATGTCAGATTGTTCCTGGAATATGTATTATTGGTAAAATCTAAACGAAAGAAAACAATATTAGGTACAGCAATAGCTATTAACCATCTTCTATATTTTATTGTTAGACGTTAGCAAATGGTTATTATTTATAGATTTCACATATACCGCCATCCTACAGAATATAGTTTCTTTGCAAGAAAAATAAGGAACTTTATGTTTACAATTTTAATTTATATTGAATGTATAGTTTAAAATTAGTTTAATATCCTATTACAAAAATACGGATTGTCCCCGAGTTAAGGACATCCAACATACGAACGATTCCTAGGTATGAACGGGCTTCCCTGCTCACTCATGTGCAGGACTGAGGCTTGATGGGGGAGGGGGGCGGTTTGCAGAAGAAGTCTTTTGCTAAACACAGCTGAGGTTGTGGGTGATCTTAAGAGCTGAGCTGGTATGTAACATCTTGTAACTCTTTAATGACCAAGACAAACTTTGCAGTGGGTTCTGTTTGTAAATCAAAGCACAGTTTGCTCTAGAAGTTAATGAATGTCTAGGCTCCATAAAGTTTTTTTTGCTTTATTTGTGATTAGCTCACAGTGAGAATTTTACACAGTAACTGACACTACGCTGCCTAATAATATGTTGGGACAAACATCTGTCCTAATTGCATTTATTAAAATAATGTACCTGTTCTGACTTACATACAAATTCAACTTAAGAACAAACCTGCAGTCCCTATCTCATATGTAACCATGGGACTCCCTGTGTATGAAATTCTTGACATTAAAACCACACTTGTACCCCAAGATTATTATATCTTGACCATATATAACCTCCAGAAGCCTGACCCAATTTATTCAAAAAACCTCTCAATCCTAGAATCAAAGAAAAACACTCAAACTATGTCACACTTACTTCTTCCTCGCTAAAGCTCAGGTGTGCATGCATGCAGTTATTACTCTGGTTGTGTCTGCACTCCCAAGTTTTATCTGTTTCGCCAATCCCGCTGGCCAATAAGGAAATAGCCTCCTAATCATCCTGAGCTATTTTGCTACCTCTGACAAAACACTCAGCGTTTTTAAAAACGTGTCTCCACTAGTGCCAAATCCCCTAGCTCTGCTGAGCATTTCCTGTACACCTGTTGGTTAATTCAGTGTGTCCAGCTCCTGTGTTACCCCCTTGTTGCCCAGTCTGTTGTTTACCAGGCAGTTCCCCTGTGCAGTTCCAGTGTTCCACCTGTGTCTCCTGTTTCTTCCAGTGTTTTCTGTGTTTCCTGTGTCTGCAGTGGTCTTGTGTCACTAGTGTCTATTTCCTAGATCCCTGGTATTTGACCTCTGGCTAGTGACCTTACCTCTCTTTCTTGCTGCCTGCCTTGATCTTGGCCTTCCTTCACAATTCTTCTGTTTAGCAATTTAATACCATGTATCTTCCTGCTGACTTGGTGTGCCCAAGGACTTGGCGGTAACCAGTAGCGCAACATCCTCACCACTAGAGGCTCTGGAGAAGATCTGGTTACTGCTTAGACTCCGCGCCTTGGCGCTTTTCAGGGCTCACACCATTCTATACTAACATATCCTTTCTTACATATGATTATCAAAAATGATCACATGTGTTTATACTTAAACAATTTCATGGACTGGACTACCAGGAGGAAGAAATTATTTACTCTTAAATTTCCTGATCTAGGGGATATATACTAACATATAGACAAGGGTTAATTAAAGTAATTTCTGCACTTTGACTAGGAACTACTTTATGTATTTTTTTTTATTATCTCTACTGCTGATACCCAGAGGATGTTGAGCAGAAGGCCTCAACTAAAAGGAAGGGTAATCTGAATAAAATTAATTATTTGAAAAAACGGTATATGGTCTATTTAGTACATAGTGAGCATCAGCATACATACCACCCCAACCCCCACTTCACCATCCTTTCTAAAAAAAAAAAAAAACTATATGCTAGAACCAGCTGAGACACATCCCTTTCAAAGCAGCGGTCGCCAACTGGTGGTCCGCGAGAACATTTTGATAGTCCACGGACCATGTCCCCAGTACAAGTCCCAGGTTGTGTCCTTAAACATAACCCGCTCACTCTCCCATCGCAGGCTTAGATCAGCGATGGATGAGTAGCCGGGGTTATGTCATGATGACGTCACCATGGGGGAGGTTTCTCCCATTTGTTTGACACCCGGCTCCCTGCGTATGCGCAGTCAATGCGATGGTAATTTTAGTGGTCTGCGGGACCAAAAAGGTTGGCGACCAATGCCTTAAAGGGCATACCAACATGGTGCTCTGTTCTTGCAGTGTAATGATACAAAAATATCAATAGATCTTATCTGTATTGTCAAGGAGCATTGAAGAAGAAAAAAATATAATAATAAAATAATATAAAGTATTAAACACTGCCAAGGATATAAAGGAGTTAAAAAGAAAGAGCCTTGAATCACAACTTTTAGATTTAAGTTCACATCCCCAACTAAACACCCCCCCACCCCACTTTATTCAGGCCTCTAGTAGTGTTGTATGCTTTATATATTTTGTTAAAGAAGTAGGGTCAATAATTGTGTCTTTTATATCTGCCTGGGGGCTCTTTATAAAGCAGAGAATCTGACATTTAACATATTTTCTCAGACAAGGAATCAATCACTCCCATTGAAAACCCAATCATCGGGAACATTCTCTACCAGAAAATGTGTGCTGAATGTCAGATTCACTGCTTTATAAATGGACCCCCTTTACCTCCCTTTACCTTTTAAAACTATAGATGTGTATGCCTATAGTAAACATTGTAAAATACTATGACTAAAAATAAATTTGGCTGCTCTAAATCAATTTTAAGCTTTGACAGAACAAAACAATACTGAATTGGTATTTAGCTTCTAAAAAATTGGTCCCATTGTGTGTTTTTACACAATGTAGGTTAGGCCATGAGATCACAAACTCCACTGAATCTTGTACAAATGGGAAACTTGAGACTGTATGTGTGCTTTTGTCAAAGTTACCAATGACCGAATCTCTAAAAACCATCTCATAGCTATTTTAGGAATGCTGTTCAATTTACTCTTTCATGATCGGACTTAATATTATTATTAATAAACAGGATTTATATAGCACCAACATATTACGCAGCGCTGTACAATAAATAGGCGATGCAAATGACAGATCGTGACGCAGGAGGAGGAGAGGACCCTGCTTCAAAGAGCTTACAATCTAGGAGGTGGGGGAAGTATCACACAATAGGAGGGGGGATATGTAATGGAGGGAAGTAGTGAGGGTTAAAAGACAGAGGAAGATGGGTGTCACACTTACCTTTTCCTTGCCAAAGCAGAAGCACCTTTCCCCTGCGCATGCCTGCAGTTCTAAAACCTCTTCCATATTTAATCAGTATTGTCCCTCCCACCAGCCAATCAGGAAATAGCCTCTTAATCATCCCTGGCTATATAGCTAGCTCAGACATAGCACTCAGCGTTTGTGCAATGTGTCTCCACTAGTGCCAAGCCCCCTAGCTCTGCTGAGCAATTTATGTACACCTGCTATTTAATTCAGTGTTTCCCCTGTCCAGCTCGTGTGTTAACCCCTTGTTGTCCAGTCTGTTATTTCCAGTCAATTCCCTTGTGCTGTTCCAGTGTTCCTGTCTGTCTGTGGTTATTCTTTTGTCACCTGTGCCTTTTGTAGCTTCCAGTGTCGCCTGTGTTCCCTGGTCTGCCCAAGGACCGCAACCTGGAAGTGACCAGTATAAAATGTATTCTTTTTCTGCTGACAATTTTTTTTTCAAACAGGAAGTGTAGGGAGCACTCCAACAGCAAAAGTCAGAAATAAAATAGCTTTTTTAAGTAGCATTATTTGCATAATAATAATGGTAATGTTTGCATTTCTGTCTGTTGTACAGTTGAACATTTTTCTATTTTCCCCATCTAGTAAAAGTGTTGTAAGCAGTATTAAAAATAAAGCTGTCCTTAAAACAGAGCCTTGGTTAGCAGTAAATCCATGACAGGTGTTCTAATCCTTCCCCAGTCTACATGACAATCATTTTATAGTATTATAAAATAGAATTATATGAGTGAAGTGGGTTATTAGGCACATTTTTTGTATGGTTATACTGATATAATATACAGCATTTGGAATTATTGCTCAAATAAAATTCCTATCCCTGTTGCAGGGACATTTTCTACAAAATACAGAGGCCTTTTCTAATATAATTTTAGTTTTAATCAAGTTTTAATCAAATTTCTGATTGTCATTATATGTTGTGTTGGTGTTCGAATTCGGGTTGTCCCTATATTCCAACCGAAAAGGGCGGTTCGAATTTGGACAGACCTGACCCGAAAAACACAGAATTCGATTTTGCAAATTCATGTTTAACAATATGTTTAAAAAAAAAGGGCGAACTCCAGATAAACTCTCAATGGAGTTTCACCATTTAGAGTTCATCTGAGTTCAGTTCCCATGGTTACCGGGGAGCGTAGGAACTTGCGGTCACAGCTGTGAGGCACACGAGTGCTTTTAATCAGCTGTGACTGCAGATGAACTCTCAATAGAGAAACTCCATTGAGAGTTCATCTGCAGTTCCACTGCGATCCCCAGGCACTAGAGGTTATTTAACCTCTAGTGCCCGGGGATCACAAACAGGAGGATTCCAAGGGATGCAAGAATGATTGCAGCCCTGAGAATCCACTGCGATCCCCGGGCACTAGAGGTTAATTAACCTCTAGTGCCTGGGGATCGCAGTGGAACTGCAGATTAACTCTCAATGGAGTTTTTCCATTGACAGTTTATCTAAGTTCAGTTCCCACGGTCACTGGGCTGTACTTATCATTGATAAATACAGCTCAGGGAGCGTGGGAACGTGCGGTCACAGCTGATAGGTGGCACAGGAGTGCTTCCAGTAGCTGTGACTACAGATGAACTCTCAATTGAGTTTCTCCCCTGAGAGGTCATCTGCAGTTCAGTTCCCACGGTCACCGGGCTGATAAATACAGCCCGTTGACCATATGAACTTTGTGGTCACAGCTGATTGGAGGAGTCGCGCGAGTGCTTTCAATTAGCTGTGACTGCAGATGAACCGCTGTTTTTGTTCTTGGATAGTGAATCTCTATCCAAGAACACATACCACAGTTACACTAGGGCTGCAGGAGCAATCAGGGGAGCTGTCAGCTCCGCTCTTCTGATTGCTTTTGCAACAGTCCCGAAAAAAAACCTGAATCCCGCCCCCCATAGACTTTAATGGTGTTCAAATTCAGTGTTCGATCACCCGGAAAATTCTGGGCTATTAGATTAAATAGCTGCCGAATGGAACACTCAGCTGTTTGACCAACACTAATTATATGAGGTAGTCAATAATGCAATATTCTCTTTCAGCTCTTGGTGCTTGCAGACCAGACTGGAGGGAGCTGGATGACATTCTCATGAAGAATTCAGTGCTTTATGTGGACACCAAGGAAGCTGCTCAAAAGGAGTCTGGAGATATAGTCCTATCCGGGGTAATGAAAACAAACCAATAATTTTGATTATTCTGCTTTGTAAACTGGCTATAAATAATTGCTTTTTTATTGTATGAGTACGTTTGCCCCTTTCAGATTCAGCAAAAGCGATCATTGGTGTTAGTGGTTACTGACCTGAATTAAAACACAGGATAAAAGTTGGCCTCACGCTTTGCCAAGTAAACTATAGGGACAGGACTCAATGGCCGGAATATCTTCTGGGTTTCACTGTACCGTTACAGTTGTCCTAGAGCAGTGTTTCTCAACCAGGGTTCTGTGGAACCCTTGGGATCCTCCAGAGGTTGCTAGGGGTTTGTAAAGCAATAAGCAAATTGTACTAAGATCAGTTTACAGCAGACCTATCACCAGAATTTATACTTTAAATAAAAGGGCAGACAGTTCTTTTATGCAAAGTCTTTATTGCCAAGGCAAGCCTCCTGTAAAACCCGTGTTATGCATCCCAGAAGGATTTTGGCGGCACCTGGCGCTGGGACGAAGGGGGAGTACAGAACATTGCAGGACCCAATACAATAAAGTTATGGATAAATTGAGGAATATGCGGAAGTATAGGTGAGTTTTTGTTTTTAGTTTAGTTCCGCTTTAACTGACACCAATGATACTTTTGGCTATTTGTAAGGGTGACATTCTATTCACTGGCCAACAATGTCAGAAGCATTATTCCCAATGGTGTATGGTGAGCTGTGGCTAATATATTTATTTCAGGGGTTCCCTAAGGCCTGTATATTTTTTCAACGGTTCCCATTTGTTAAACAGGCTGTTATAGAGAAAATTGTATCAAAGAGGGTATCAAAAAAGCTTGGGCTGCTGTAATCTGTAAAAATACATTTTATTAAAAGGACTAAAAAGAAATTGAAAAATGTGAAGTTTTAAAATTAAAAATAAACTATTTTGTAACTTTTTTTAGTCTTTACTGTAATAAAGAGAGAAAACAAAAGAACTATCTTACCTTTAATAATGTCCTAATATCTTGCAGCGATGCATCATTCATTTTCATAATAAACAATACTTAGCCGGTTTTATAGCATCAGTTTCTAAATCTTTTTCCAGCATCCTTTTCATCTCTAGGCTATACATCATTTACATACATAATATGGCACTGCAGTAAGGTAATATCAGGAACACATAATATTGGAGCTTCTGAGATTACATTACTGTTATAAATTCAGTATTACGGTGCTACCTTCGGGATCAATAATGCCTTATATAAAACCTAGTTTTATTCTAATGAGATATATGTAAATTACACATACACTGAAATTGCTGTAATGCTAATACCGTATTTAAATTTGGATTTGTCATTTAATGTTGAGAATCTGTAAGGAGAAATTAAAAAATAATCATATTTATATTTAAACAAGCCTTGGGTATAGTAAAGAGCTGCCAGTCTTAAATTTTTTAAACTGTAGTCAAAAATGAATTTCTGTAGGTGTACTGTTAATGAGTGCAAAAATGAATTATAGGTTGCCGTTAAAGGAGGAGTCCAGGCCAAAATAAAATCCAGGCATATTTATGCAAAGCAAACAACAGGTATGGATTCAAAACATTAAAATAACAAATTCTGCACAGTGTAGTTCCATGCATCGGTATACCCTCCTACCCTCTGATGCAACACAGAGTGAAGAATCAAAGATTCAGTCCATTTAAATTAGTTGTGTATCTATGTTCAATTTCCTTAATAAAAAAACTGAAATAAATAAAATAAGTCTGCCCTAAGCTATCATTTGCACTTGCAATTAGGATGTATCAAAGTCCAGCATTCCCAAAGTATGTTCTTTTGTCTTTTAGGCATCTGTTTATGCTGAAATTGGTGAAATACTGAAAGGAACCAAGCCTGCTCTTGCAGAGAAAACAACAATCTTTAAGTCAGTAGGTAAGATGTATAAATCATTTTTAGAATATCTCATCCTTACAATATGGAAGGTGTAACGTACTGCACAGTGTATAGACCGGTGCAGTCTGCTGTATATCACACTGGGATAAATGGAGGTGTAAAATAGCTTCCTATCTTTTCTTGTTTCTGGCTACATCCATAATATTACAAAAAAAAAATGCGAAATTCATGTTAATGTTGGAATGCTTGTATCACAGACAGAAAAGAAGCCAAGTACAACATAAAGTTTTTACCTGAACATTCATCACGGGCAATGGTGGACAATAAATATAAATCAATCGAATAAAATGTTTATTTTCTAGCCCTGCATGGGTATAAATCTTTTTACTGTAGTATTGATGTCTACTGTATGAGACCGTTCCTCTATCAACTTTTAAATAGACTAGTGTGTATTTGTAGCACAGTCTAGGACCAAAATCTCTTTCAAGTCTTCTCCTTACCTGTCATACTACAGGTTGACATTCAAAAATCTGGCCATCGATAATCTAGTTCCCTTAGATTTCAGAGCACATTTTCAAATTTACATTGTTTTCTGGAGGCGCCATTTATGTTTTGATGGCGCTGTACTCCGGAATCAGCTGTTGGGTCTTGCTTGCACGTGCTTTCCTGCTCATTGCTTCTCATTTATGTGCTGCTGTATAGCCCCATTATGGATTCAGCATCCATTTAAAGGACTTTACAGGTAGTCATGTTCTGTTAAATATATACAGCATATATACCGGTAAAAAATCCAGAATTTGTGAGAATCCGGCACTCCTCGGATCCGGAGGTTTCCGGATTTTCGAATGTCAACCTGTACTACAATATACATCAGCCTCATGTTTCCAGCACGGTTTATTGTACATGTTTGCTCCACGGCCTCCATTACTCTCTGTGTTGATCTTTGGGCTTTGTAGCTCCTTATGCTAAAATAGTAAAGTCCCTATATTAGCAGATGTATAAATTTGTGAGTTTTGCACATGCCTCTATTGTAAATCCACTAGCAGCAACTAGTTTACAATTGAGGTTCCTAGGCTTTGGTGTGGCCATAATGCTGAGAATATTGCTTACTTACCGATGGACCTATAATGCATACATGTTCAGCCTATTTGAGATAAAATGCCACTAACTTTGTTTTCACTTAAAAAGGCCAGTAAATATAACTACAAGTTGGTAAATAAAAAGTTATTTTATTAAAGCATTTACAAATGAAAGTTGTTTTTTAGGCTAAGATTCTTATTTTAGTATAACAATTCTGAAGTAGGATCAGGGACTGAAAGCACTAAAGAAGACTGCTAAAGATAAAAATTTAGCATAACATTCATTATTTCTGAGCTCCTGGATAACTAAAAGTTAAGCTACATGCTGAATTGATGAGACGTAATCCAACAAATCCTCAATAATTAACATGGTACTTAGTGTGCCTGGTCCATGCATTGTGTTAATAACAGAGCTTTTTCCATATTTTAAGCAATCTACTCTGATGAGTGATCTCTGATTGTAATCTTCTTTTGATCCAACCTTTTATTAAATATTTTTTAGAGATACCATAGACATTTTATTCATTAATCTACTCTGATGAGTGATCTCTGATTGTAATCTTCTTTTGATCCAACCTTTTATTAAATATTTTTTAGAGATACCATAGACATTTTATTCATTAATGCAGGTGTATTTATGTGCAGATAATATTTCAGTTTACTTATAGTTTGTGGCTGAAAGTAAAACTGAGTCATCAAGCAGCAAATCAGATGGAGATGCCACTTTTGTTTTAGATGAAATGTAACTTGTTCTTCAGCTGTCATATTTTGCTCATCCAAGCTTATTTTATGAATGTGAATCTTTATAGCAGTAAGACATTTGCTTGTATAAAACTGAGAATATTTCAGGTTAGAGCACAAAATAATTTCTCATTTAGCTGCAGCATTTTATATAATGTCTATGTCTGAAATTCTTGTGGACCATCCATTTAATTAAATGATTATTGTTTTTCTCTTGAGCCATGTGTATGCAATGGAGAAACCAGAAATTGTATTTTATATATTTTATTTATTTGACTTTTACCATTCTAGACTTTTTTACATAGTTCTCCAACTACCCTGCATCTTATGGAACTGTCCCATCCACAAAACCTTCTGTCATTTAAAGGGTTCATTTTATTCTATGACAACTGCATGTTTCCTGGTAAATAATAGGATTACACACAATAAGGAATTGGTAGTTCCATTGTCTGAAGGCTGAACTGTATCTGTTTACAGAGCACGTAACAAATATTACCATGCTTTCCTGAATGTTTACTCCAGATCAGGGTTTCTTGACCTTTTTTTGCATGGGGGAACCTCTTGAAATAACTTTCAGCTCCCAGGGAACTTCTACTATAATTACTATATTAATAGTGGTCATTGAAAAGGTTGCCCCATACATTGCTGGTCAGTAGGAATAATGTCAACCTTACTGATAGCCAAAAAGATTAATGGTATCATTTAAACTGACCTGAGAGACACAAAATGGTCATTGCTTAAAGAACCCCTAAAAAACTCTTGAGCACACCTGGTTGAGAAGCACTGCATTAGAACATAGCCTGTGTTCCTGCTCTGCTTCCAAAAAGCACGAGAAGCCATTTTTGAACTAGCCAAAGACATCTGCCATCACACCCTAAAGCATGTTTCTTTGAAAAGTGATAGCAATCAATACAGCTGACAAATTAGTTTATACTTCTATTATTATTATTGTGTTTTATGTATCCATATAAATGTTGTGTTTTTATTTTAGGCATGGCTATTGAAGACACAGTATCAGCAAAACTTGTTCATGATTGCTGGGTGAAGAGTAAGGCCGGTGATTAATGTCAAACCCAAAGTTATATTAGTTTACTGTTGAAGACCGCTGTTTAATTGGTTCCAGTGGTAGCTATGTTCTGTGTACTAAATTTATAATAATAACTAAGAATTTTCAAACATAAAACAGATTTCAGTGGTATTTTTAAAAGTTTAAAGCATAATTGATTGCTTGGAAAACTTTAAAAAAATCAAGGGTGTAAGTTATCAACTAACCCGATATCAACTAACCATTATGTAGAATATTCACTTCTGTTAGGGCGGGGTACGTGATTTACCATTAAAGACATTTCTAATAAACCTACCTTGTTCAGATGTATGGTCACCATGCAGTTATCCCGTTTATCAGTTGCCCATTAAGCAGCTAGAGATGGTTTTTACAGGCATTTCAGAGCTTTAAAGGATGCATAATAACCACTATATGGGAGGTGTTCAAACTTTGCACCTATATTGCCCTGGAAGAGGTAAAGGAAGCAGAAACTTTCAATATGTTTGTACCCCTTCCCACAAACACTTCTGAAAAGCCTCTCAAATTATTAAATCTGCTTGGCAGTCGTTTGGAACACATTCCCATTCATGCTCATTGAAGTGATGGAGCAGCTGACCAACCATTGGATGCTTTTGATGCCAACTAAAAACCACACCGCCACCTGCAGTAGGCATCAATGCGCATTTATTAAAAACAACACTTTAGTAAATTTGGGTACATGTCATCAATAGCTGGAAGTCTTTTCAACTTTGTAATTATTATAAGACAATAAACTTGAAATTCCATTTATCAAGTAATAATAATAAAGTGTTTTGTTTGTTATTTAATTAACCACTGTCTAAATATTTGCTGAAATTGTTCTCCAGTTTGTCCCATCTGCCTCTTGTGTTTGGTAGAAAACTGTGCTGCTTTTTCGTTTTCTCTCTTCTTCAAGCATAACTATTGAGAAGCCATTTCTTATATAACTCAGTTTTTCACAGGTAATAGAAGAAAACTATCTCTATTAAGGAAGATATAAATTCATATGGCTTTCAAATGATAATAAAAGTAAATTATATGTGAACAATGTAAAATTGCCCAGCAGCGGGACATTTGTATTATGGGAGAATTGGGCAAAATGTATTCAAGTACATTCAAGTGTATTCAAGTATGTATTCAAGTGTGTATTCAAGTATTCGAGTACAGGCAGGGGTTTTAATACAAGAATTAAGAGATGATACAGTAGTGTAAAAATGACTAAGAGCAGGACGTGTTTATTAAGAGAATACCGGATGAAATTTACTAGAGAAAAAAAAACTGATTTACTAAAGCTCTCACCCACCTTAGCCTAACTTCTCCAGTCATGGAGAGCTTTGATAAATCAGGCCCAAAGTCTTGCAATTCTTCGGAAAAAAGCAGGTAAGTTTGTTTCTCTTATCTAATAACATAAATGACCCTTCCCAGACAGCTTCTTGTTTTTAAAAAGGTACTGTTTCCTGTTTTTTGTGGCGTTTAAATGTTAGATTTTGTCCCAACAAAATACAATACTCTGTGAGATTCCATGGAAATTGGAAAAAATATATATAATTTAATGTTAGATCAAAACAGGTAACTGGAAGAACAGTCAAGGCCCTTCGTTTGGTTTAACAGCAAAATAATTAAATTCTATAGTAAGAAGAAAATCTATAAAACAGCAGACCAATGAAAGAGGAGGAATTCCCAAAAACGTACACAGCCCCAAGAAACATATATACTGTAGAAGAGAGAGGTACTGCTTGGAACTCTGTGTGCACTGCAGTACCAGATGCTGATTTGTTTTTTCCAACTTTGTTCTTGCTCACAGAGTGCATAAAAAGATTCACTTATACCTGAAAAGTTCTGTACTTTAATCTATGTGTGTTCAGCATATTCCTTTTATTACAGTTGTTTAAAATTGCTACTTTGGCCTGGCGTGCCTATACTAGGTCTCTCTAGAGACATAACTGACCGTTGCTGCTCGATCAAGCGTCAGTACAGTTTGGGGCGCTTTGATTGCACAAGGTATAGAGATCAGTTTACCAATATTCTCTTATACCGAGCATGTCCAACTCCAGTCCTCAAAGGCACAGAACCACATACATTTTTAGTATTTCTCTAACACACAGAAGTAAATGGTTTACAAAAAGTCAGAAAAAAATTTGATCTATACATAAACTGGAAATGGACACCCCTGCCCTATGGAATTAGTAGCACCACCCCACAGCAATAATTTTCACTGCTCTTTTCATCCCCACTGCATTCACTTAAATAACATTTTTTTCAGTTTATGGTCCCAATATCTGAGGGTATTTGAAATTCAATAATGTATACAAGTATGATTAGTGCCCAAAATAGCTCTGTAATAATCACATAAAAACATCGTGAATAAAACAAGTATGCATTTTCCAAATCCAAATACAAATTACAGATACATTTATTTATTAGGATACAGTAAAGACTAAAGTATAATAACCCAATAGCAAAAGTACTGTAACCAGGCAGCACTGTCACTAAGTGATTAGCACCCCGTTGTGTTGGATTCATATCTCACCCGGTTTATAATTTGACATTATGCATTAAGTTTGCATGTTCTTATGTGTTTGTCTAAGTTTATTTTATGTGCTTTGGTTACAATCCAAAAACATACTGCTTAATCAGTTTCCATTCAAAATAGCTCAGGAGGAGAGATGTTAATGTTCTTTGTAAATCCCTTTAAAATATTTATTCAAGTTATAGGTTACTTCATTTTGCATATATAAAAAAAAACAAATTGCATAATCTAATTGTACAACTCGCTTTCTGGTGCACCAAATTCTTTTTATTTTTCCCTGTCTGCAGTGTACTTTTAAAATAATTATATCTGTTTGCCATCTTTGACAGGTCTCTGCTTATATAGTAAAAATTATATGATATATACTAAATAAATTGAGACATTTAATAATTCTATTGTTGACACTTTATGCATATAGTTTCTTTAATAAAGGACATTTCAATAATAAGACAGTGGCAGTCATTATAAATTATGCACATTTCTGTGATTTCTAAGCCTTATTTAAAATATAATATAATAGAGTATTGTTGGCGTCCCGGAGTATGATGGTTTGTATAAATATTCAATGGCTGTTTATAAATGGTATGCAAATGTCTTCTTAATTTCAATTAAAAAAACCTTAATGGACAGAGAGGTAAGAAACCAAGCACACATTCTCTATACCCAGGTTATGTTTTTCTTTTTTTCTATTTGACATACATTGATATTTATTAGCACATGAACCCATTAGCAAACAGGCTGTGTGCTTTTACATAAGTTGGCACCTAGGAAGAAAGTCCCGGCTTTTAGAAATGTCCGAGCAACATTCTGCTAGAAGATAATACCTTGGCAACACGACAAACACATCTGTTAACGGTAATTAATACATACATGGATGTCAAATCTATTTGTTTATGCTTCAACACAATCCTTGCTCATAGAAGCACCACTACTAATGTTTTGTGTTTTTAAGGAAAAACATAAAATTGTAAAATTTATTCCTTAAAATTGTGCAAATATTTGGGACTTTTTAGGTTCCTATTTTGTCATCTATATAAATCCACAAACTCCTGGATTACGCTGTCGCCTGAAGATTCCTCCACAAGGGCTCATTGTGTGAGAAGTTGTTTAATACTTTTGTAAGTTACCAGTTACAAGTATTATTATGGTTCATGTGAAAAATATAACTTCTTATGATTACATTAAAAATTAATAATCTAAATCTAAAATACAGATTTTAGAAATCATATGTCTTCTTCTCTCCTGTATCGGCAGATTGGTTCCTTAAAGTGGTTGATGAGAGGTCCCAATTCATTAAGCTGCGTACAAACGTCAAATTTTTCTCGCCCAATAATCGGCTCAGGGTGGATATCGGGCGAGAATCTGGCATGTGTACAGCCCGCATTGTTCATCGTCCGTGGATCTGTTCTGGCGGATCCACGAACGATGAACGACGGGCGATCCCAATGCGAGGGAAGGGGGGGAGCCCACAGCAGGGTGCTGCTCCGTCACTCTCCCTCTCCCCTCTGCATAGAGCAGAACAGTGCTGTATGTACAGAGCTCGTTCATGCATCGTGCGGTTCTTATCGTTGGAAAGGATTGTGAAAGATCCTTTCCCATGACAAGAATTGCACGTGTGTATGCGGCTTTAGTTAAAAACACAATATTATTATGGATGGAACTTTAAAGATAGTAAGGAGTAAATGTGAATGGTATGAGGTTTTTGACCATCTTGAAAGGAGATTTCGTGACTTGTATGACTTGAAAGGTCTTGTATGTATATATGTATGTAATAATGTGTATCACGGATACAGATTGTGATAATTATGCCATTCAGGACTCAATTACAACAGACCACATCCCATACAACATGGAAACAAAAGATGGTTTACCATAGGAGAACCATAGCTAATTTAGGGACTTTTTAGGTCAAAAATATCAACCATTCCTCAAGAGAATATAAAAAATACATTACATTTTATTTAAAGCTTACATATTAAAATTAATAGATAACAATAAAGAATTGTATTTAAAATCACATATTTGTGTACAGCTCCTTGAGGATACCACTTATTAATAATAATAATAATAATAATAATAATCAATTAGCTCTACTGAGCCAACAAATGACTGACACTTTTTAATTTAAAGATTACTTTATGTCTCAAATTAATTATTTGGTAATGCTATCCCTGAACCACATTTACATTGTTTTATCTTTAACAATAAAGGGTGTTGTCTCATTATCCTACATTTATACCAAATTAGCTAGTTTCTTTTAGCTCTTACCCAGGTAGCCTTGTTGTATCTGTGTCTGTTTGCTTGCCTTTGTCATTCCCACTTATAAAACTTCCACTGATCTAATCAGGATGTTTTTTCTCTATTCCTAGATTGAAGCCGCATACACATGTGCAATTATTGTCGTTGGAAAGGATCTTTCATGATCCTTTCCAACGACTAAGGACTGCAGCATGCATGAACGAGCTCTGTACATACAGCACCGTTCTGCTCTATGGAGGGGGGAGAGCGAAGGAGCGACACCCTGCTGCGCGCTCTCCCCCTTTCCTCGCATTAGGATCGTGCGCTGTACACACGCCAGATTTTTGTCTGATATCAGCCCTGAGCCGATTATCAGGCGAGAACCATTGGACGTGTGTACGTAGCTTTGGTATGATATTCCTATATATATATATATATATATATATATATATATATATAGAAGTTCCTATGGTAAACTGGACTGTCTTTTGTCTCAAGGATACAGCTCACAGGTAAGTCAGAGGCCACATCCATTACCCTTATCTGCCATATCCTGAGTTTTACAACACATGGGACACAGAATCTTCCATTTTAATAGTAAACTAGCTCATCTGATATGTTTTACTGACTGGGTCTGGTGGCTTATCATGTAGGGGAAGAATTTGAGCTTCTGTGTCTATATTGAAACAGATACTAAAGAGGAACTTTCACCTCCATTGTTATATATTTATAACAATGGAGGTGAGAGTTATCGAAAAGTGAATTCTTATGTGTATTCTCACCAATGTCACAGGTAGGACTGACAAAAATATTCTGATCTGACCGCTCAGGATCTTTTGAATCTACGCTCCTAATGACTGGTTTTGGTCAATCAAACGCAGAAATAAAAGAATCCATTAATAATTGATTAGATAAAATGGGTTCAAATTGGTTGCTCATTAGATTTGGAAAAACAACTTGTGTATGGCAAATTTCAGGATCTTCTCCAAAAAAGATCCATCCTAATTAGTCCTGATTTCTATTAAAAAAATGGATTCTATGTTAGTAAAGGAACAATGCTGGAATATTTGGGTATCCCAAGAAGGAGCACCCACAGTCGCCAACAGTTGACTATCAATCATCAATCTATTTAGAAAAGGAGATCCTTATGCAACATTGTGCAGGTATGAATTTTTACATTTGCGGCAGCATTAACAATAAGGATAAAAAGTGTAGCTGTCTCATGGCCCACCAGTCCAGGGGAAGGCGCTCTAGAAAATCTAAGGCTCTTCCAGGGTGACTCCCAGCTATTAATGCCCTGCAGCCTGTGTTCCATCTTGGTAAGGCTGTTGGTACACAAGTGTATAAATAAAAATGAGCTGATCTTAGCTCTTTTCATGTTTCCATTGTGGAAAGTAGGAATTTTCCCTCTCTCCTCCCCTCCTACCATGTGGTACAAGGGGTGCTTGACCTGACGGTCTCATTCCATCTTTTATTTAGTGTGTGCACCTGGCAGTTTCCAGGGCTTAAGCTGCGTACACACGTGCAACAATTGTCATTGTAAACAAATAATCGACGAAAGCTCGTTTGATAATTGTTAACAAAAAAAGTGCACAACGACTGGTCAACGAAGCCGACGAATGAGAAATCTCGCTGGAAACGAACGATCATCACCCAACCATTATGATCGTCGTAATCTATTGTTTGTACAGTCGTTGAGTGATCGTGGATTGATCTGTGGTACGCTTTCTCCTGTACACCTCTGCATCGCTTGAACGATCGTATCTAGTGTGTGTACACTATTGGTGGTATATTTGGACATTCGTATCGTTACAGCATGTACAGAATTGTGCACAATACGATCGTTCAAAATAATCGGGAATATTCGTCGATCGTTCGTTCTTAAACAAAAATATTTGCACATGTGTGCCTACCCATAGCCTTGAAACCCAGACTCAGTAACCACTTTAAATGAAATTGGAGAGGGTCACCAAAGGGTCTTTCTGCCTAATACAGGTAATACCAGACATGTTGGCTATCTGCTTTCACATAGGAATTTACACATAGATAAGTGAAAAAGAATACAGAATTGCTCTCCATCATATTGACTCAAAGCAGCACCTCTGGCACCACTTCATAAAACATTTTTATGTAGCTAATGTAGAAATAATTGTGGGACTTTTCCTTCTAATACAGGTAATAACAGTCTTCTTAGGATATCTGCTCTGATGCAGGAATTTCCACACATATATAAGTGTGAATACAGAATTACTCTATCATTTAGATTCAAAGCAGCACTACTAGACTACTGGAAGCACTTCAGAAATGTGGAACCTTTTAATGTGGATAACATAGAAATAATTGTGTTTACATGCTCATAAATGTATTATTGAACCATTTCTATATATTTAAGCACAACGCCTACAAAAATAATTTGGTATGACAACATATTTAGCCCCCAATGAGCCCCAGGAAAGGTAAAAGTGTTTGAACTAATTCACAAATAAGTGAGGTTTCTCACATTTGCTTAAGGAATTACAGCTCTGTTGATCCAAAGGAAAACCACTTGAAATATTTCCGTCCAATTTTGTCCAAGGGGACTAAAGTTGCATTATGATTCCAAATACTGTTTTTTTTTTAAACCCTAAATCCTACAAACAGAACTTGGCTGCATATTTGTACATATATGTGTAAAAGCCACCTGGGGGTTTTAAATTAAGTAGAAAAAATAGATTTAATATAATAACAGATAAACATGGGGCATTTGGACAGTGGTGTTGTTGGATTTTAGGCATCTTAAAATATGTCTATAGTAGAGGATCCACTACTGTAATAATTTTAGTTAAAAACAAGAAGGAAAGTATATGTGTGCCCCAAAAAACACCAGTAGTTTAGTAACAAATATTGTTTCATATTAAAAATTTAAAACTTATATACTAGGATTAGGAAACATACAAAATTGTATTCATTATTCCAAATACAATAAAAGTAGGTAAACTTACGTCTTTATTCAGTCAAATTGTCCTAAGCCTTATATGTAGATGAAAGCTTACTCAAGCAGCAGTCCTAAACAATAGACACAGGCCAGTTTATCATTGTATATATAAAAAGCCATCCCAGACACAAAACACCATTATTCAGGCAAATGGAGGATCACCCCAAAAGAAAGACGCTGTAGCTGTATATCTCATTAGCATAACCACGTGTCCTCAGGAAAAAATTGATGTAGATGTAGAAAAATTTCCCTGCTTCAATTAAGTGTGCCAATTTTGCATGCATACAGAAGATACTTCTTGTGTCTGAAGAACTACTAGTACACAACGATATACACAAACAAGTTAGGGAGATATTAGAAACCCAAGACAACCTTAACTTTTGTTTAGTTTACAAAGCAGCCGAAAAAGCCTGTCTCCTGCTGTCATACTGCAGAGATGGACCTCTGTTTCCCCCAGAAGCAGCGGCCTTTCTGCAGCTCTTTAACATACTCATCAGGGCCTTACTGTCCAGTGGCAGCATGAGCTTTGCTGAGTGTATCCTTCTAGCTCTCACTCAGCGGTGGAGAGACTGCCATGTGTTATCCCAAAACAATTGATTGCATTTCATTGTTTCATCAGTCTATAGCAGAAGAGTTTTTTTTGATGTAGGATAGAGAATTTTGAATATTTGTCTCCAAATTGACAGAATTAAAATAGTTTAGATTTAAAGAAGGATTATTTCTTATCTGTTCATTAATGATTTGGAATCCGTGTCCACATTAGTTAGAATAGAGACTAGTAACATTATTTATTCTCCAAGAGCTAGAATGAGTAAAACAAATAAAAAACTATCACAATCTGCTGCTGTATGTTCTGTTTATAGGGGTGGACCTTCTTCCCCATTTTAGTTATCTGTGCACCATTAGATTGGACATTAGCAAAAAGAATACTATCTAAATCTTTTTGTACCCTTTGCTTTTACTCTCAAAAGTTAATAGCACACTTTTACCACCCTGCTCTACTCTCTCTACACGTTGGTGGACCAGGTACATTTCAAAAAACGGTACACCTTCCTGCTGTAGATTCTTTGATATAACCCAAAGCCATTAGTTCCTCTTTAGAAGATGAATAACATTGACATTTGCATTCATATAAAGCTATGAGGTGTAACCAAAAGTAAATAATTAGTTTCCCTTTTTTCAGTTTTTAGCAGATAGAAGGTATATAATATTGTCTGGTAAAAGAGTAATTCCTTCTCTGTTACCTACCTATGTTTACTGATGAATTATATATTTTATTTTAATATATACCTTATGTATCTAGGAGGCCTCATAAAGATATAACTAACTTCTTTTCACTACTCTGACATTGGACCTTTGATAGACATTGAGGATTATATCTTGTGTTTATTGTGATATAGTTTGTTCCCTGGTTTACAGTCAACTATTCACCGTGAGATGGGACAACAATAAATTTCCATGCAAATAATTGTACTGATTTTTGCATGGAAATGTGGAAGGAATTGGACCTATAGGGAGGTTAAAGTAATGTACCTGTTCCGACTTACATACAAATGAAACTTAATAACAAACCTACATTCCCTATCCCGTACATAACCCGGGGACTACCTGTATTGGATTTAATTTTCGACTTTGCTACCCTTTCTGTTTTCCCTAATAATTAAAGACCTTTATCCATGATAATTATGTATGGATACTCCTTCCACCATTTGTATGTAGGAAGAGACACCACCTGTGAACACTTTTTAGGGGGAAGATGAAAAGAGTCCAAAGATTTTAGAAGAACTTCAACAGCAAACAGCAAAATAACAGCAAGGAGGCCAACAAGAGCGTGGGGTGATAATTGGAATCAGGATGGTGGCAGTCAGGAATTAACTTTTAAAGTATATTTGTCTCTGCTCTGCTATTTGTTGTAACTACAGATCTAAAAAATCACACAGGAGAAAAACGTAAATTCTTACCTTTTTGGCCATAGAACTACAGGCTTGTTTGCTTGAAAATCCATTTCTTGCACGACTTATCACATTTACATGCAGAGCAAGTTGATTTTTATAGTATCAGCAAGGCCTCTGGTTGAGCTGGCATTAGCCCAAAGATATTAGGTTTGGGTTCAAATAAAAAGATGTATTTGATATATTGGTAGTCATATTCGTAACATTATTGTTCTAGTCACCAGACCTGAGTACTTGGTAACCTCATACATACAACATTTTGGTGCCTTCTTTGAAAGTTATGAGTAATGTCATTTTCTCACGTTAAAAGTAGCTGAATTTCTTGCGTGTGGATACAGCAAATATTAAAATTAAGGAGAGGGTAATAGCTGGGGTCTGCTGCAGTGGATATTTGTTACATAGAGTTACAAATATCACTATGCCTTTTCACCCATAGGTATACCTATGGTTGAAAAATTACCAGCATGTACACTGGAACTTATAGTTGCACAAAGCTGGTAATTTGCCTCCTCTCTTTCTCTATAATTATTTAATGTTCGAAAGCCACCCTTAGGATTTGTGTCCTAAGCCCACCAGTGTGTTTGAAAACCCCAATGTCAAAACAGTGTCAATGAAGTCTTGTCCCATAACAGTTACATATTACAGTAAGCAGTTAGTTTATTGTATATAGGGCTTAATATAAGACTACAGGGAGATGTTATACCAGAACAGGTATTGCTTATCCAATCTCCGTTATGCACCACAGTAATGCACAATACTGGGACCTGCCTCTTGCATACCATTTATATATTTTTATACTACTTGGTTAGTATTTTATTTAATATTGAACCAGAACAAGAACCAAGTCAGTAGTCAACTCTATGATCTGTATACTTGCTACAGGTCAGAATCTCAGAGAATACCAATACTACTGGATTAGCATGAGAGCCAATCAGGATTTTCAGGAGAGGCCAACAATTGCAATCGTGATATAATTACAAAGTACAGCTTTCTTTTATTCCTTACTGTTTATTTTACTACACTTAATATTAAAAAATAAGTGTCAGATGGGTAGAACTACAGTTTTGTACCAAACAATTTGTGATTACATGGTTGGCTTTTGTGGAGTAAGACTGGGACAAGTTTGATTGTATATTTTTTGTATTTTTGTTGTTAATAACTTAACATTTTTGTATTACTACTAAAATGAGGACAGCTTTCCCTTTATGTGTTATAAGACAAAACTACCCTACATGTCTTCATTCATAGCTATTAAATCTGATTGATCCTAAAACTTATTAGTGTGCTTATGTTTTTAGGGGACATTTTTGCATTTTGAGGTCTCTGAATTGGCTGGAAACACCCTATCATGATTTAACCATTAAAATGAACCCCTAAACTTTTAGAAAGGATTTAGAGATAAAATACACTGTCATAATAATAAAAAGGAGCCATAATTTTAACCTTAATGCCTCTCAGACCTAATGCTACCTCAACCAAAGCCCTATCCTACTAAAATGATGATTAGACCCAAGACTGCCCATAAGGAACATTTCTGAAAGATTTGTTATACAAATTATCTTTAGAACAAAACAATTTGGATAAGAGATCCTGGTTCCCCATGCTACACTACATATGGGGGGAACTATTTCAGTGTGTACCTAAAAAATCAACCAGTTTGGTTAAAAACTCAAAAGAAAATAAGAATCCACAATAGGAGTTTACTGTAGAATTACTACATTAGAACAAACAGTTGGTCCTCTATTCCAAGTTAATCGTAGAGATTCAAACTATGAAAAAGAAATGTCCAGGTTACTGTTTTATTACAAAACCTTTTTAATTTTCCAGTCAACTGGTTTTCCATTCCAAGGTAGCCTTAACTATCAAACTATTAAAAAGAGATGTTCAAGTCATTAAATGATTACAATATCTTGTAATTTTGCCTATAAACTGGTTTTCCATTCTATCTTAGCCTCAGATATTTAATATATAGATAGAGATGTCGGTGTCACTGTTTTATTACGATACATAGACATTTTGCCTAGCATTTGTTTCAAACATTGTATAATCATTTTCTGATTTCACAATCATAATAAATGGGCGAATTACACAAATTCATAACTTAGTGTCTGTAATTTTTCCTGGCTTTTTTAGAGTTTGAGTCCTTTTTTCCACTGCATTCAAAAGCTTCTTCCTTGGACCAAGTTGTATGTTTATGTTCTGCAGATCTTCATTAGAACATAAAAGAAGAGAATCTAAGTCTATCTTCTCTCTCAAAAGTGTGACATGAAGCTCTAGCAAACCATGAGATTCCAGAAAGACCCTGAGAGGGGAGCTTTCTTCTTCCTCATCTGTTTCCATTTCGTCGTCATTCCAAGCTATATTGATATTTTCGCCATCATCTTCATTTCCATTCTCGGGATCTGCAGTAAACAATGCATCTCTAACTTTCAATATCAGCTGATCTTCAGATGTGAAATTCTCTCCAAAATCAGTATTTGATCCCATTGCTAGGTTCCTCCTGAAAACTATGTTCCCAAGGCCAGGTCGATTAAAAATAGACTGCTTTCCTTCTTGCAAATTAGTATCTTCATTTTCTTCATTGAAAACATCTGTGATCTTGGTACGTTGACCACTACTACTTTCTTCTTTTGCAAGAATGATGTTATTTACTGTGTTTTGATCCATTGTATTTTTATCTTTCTTCTTCATTTTTAGTTGTAGTGTGTCTCTTAATCCTTTGGTCAAATTACCCACTGAAGATGGAGTAGAAAAACGAGCACCAACAGAACCCGACAGGGTTCCTTTTGCTGAGTTGACTGTTCCGGTCTTGTTTCGCGTAAAGCTTTTGTTCATGTGACTCTGGTGTTTGTCCTTGATCTTCTCACACTCCTTGATCTTCCTTTCAGCATCCTTCAAAGCTTGTTCTTTCAATTTAGCTACCCTTTTAGGGTTCAAGGTTGTCTGCTTGTTGGCTGCTTCATCCAGAATCTTAACACAATCCGTGCGACCTTTTAGGTTGGCCACATCTAGTGGGGAATGATGATCATTGTCCAGAGCAAAAATATTTGCTCCAAAATTAACTAGGAAAGCTACACAATTTGCATGTCCTTTCTCAGCTGCGTGATGCAATGGTGTGTTTCCCCAGATGTCACTCTTGTCTGGATCTCCACTAAAAGAGAAAAACATATAGATAATTTGATTACTGTGAAGGTCAAACTTCAAGATCTTTGAGATAAACTAAAAAAGTCATTGACATATCAGCTTTGAAGACAAATTCCGGCACCAAAATATTTGTGGTCATCTGCCATGGTAAATATGAAGGAGTCTCACCAAACTCCCTCTCTCTATGTATATATATATATATATATATATATATATATATACATATCTTTTTCTGGTTAATGTATATCATCTACCTTATATGGAATATTCAGGAATGGACAAACCCAAACTGCTGGAGTAAAAGAAAAAAAAACAGAATCAAAGCAAGATTTTAAGACTAGATATCCAATACCTTGTGAAGATTGGGTGATAAGTGGGTTGGTGAGGGTTAGGAATACATCATCTGCGTATAGTGCTTTGGTAAAGTGTTTAGCTCAGGGGTTCAAAGGCCTTTTCGGCATCCAAGCTCAGGATCACAGCGCCAATATCTAGTTTATTGAGAGCGTCTATAATGTCAATGGTACGTCTTGTTATATCACCTGCTTGACATGTCAAAATAAACCCAACCAGATCTTTGGCTATTATGATAGGTAAATAACTCCCTAAATAGGTGACCGAATCTTTAGTAAAGATTTTCAAGTCATGTGTCAAGTGTTAAGCAAGGCTGATGGGTGATAGCTGGTGGGGATTTGTGGATCTTTGCCTGGTTTTGGAAATACTAAAATATATGAATGGAGCATGGAGCTGGGAATCAGAGACCCCTCCATGACGCTAATAAATAGATTTGTCATATGCGGTACCAGTGTGGATGCATGGGTTTTATAGTAATTGTATGAAAAGTTGTCTGGGCCAGGAGCCTTATGTACAGGTAATTTGTATATGGTAGCTAGGATTTCCACTCCAGAGATGTATTTGTTAGGAGCTTCCAGACTCCTCCAATACCAGAAGGGAGCATCTGTAAAGGTATTCATTATTACATGTATGTAGGTGGGAGGCAATCTCAGCTTGGGAGTCATGGACAGTGGTATAGAGTTCTAAATAATATTCACTAAATATGTTAGCAATGATCTCTGGGTCATATTGAATGCCACTGGTACGATCGTGTAGCGCCATAGTGGGTAATTTGGAAGTTTGCTCCTAAACCATGTGTGCTAATAAGGTGTCTGATTTATTTCCTTTGTCATAATATTTTTGTCTAAGGAACCATAAAGATCGTTTCACTTTATCTAGATCTAGTTGTCTCAATTGGTGGCGGGTTTCCACTTCCACTACCTGACGTAGGAGCCATACGGAGAGAGCTGAGTACAATGACTTCTCAATGAGTATTAGTGAGCTGTGTACGTTGACGTATTTTGTCTTTTTTAAGTTTAAGGGATTCAGATATGTAGTGTTCCCAAATGACTGCCTGATGGGCCTCCCAGATGGTGGATATTTGTGCCCCAGAGTTTTAGTTCTCCTGTAAATACGCATCCAGGGTGCGATGGAAGAGCAGCCTTAGCGGGTATATGTTTTAAGAAGTCATTGAGATGCCAATGACATCTGACATGTGTAGCCTCGTAGTCTGCTGTCAGTGTAACGGGAGCATGATCTGACCAGTTGATTGACCCTACATCAGCGTGTGATGAGGCCCTTTATAAAGGTATATTTACAAAGATATAGTCAATTCTGGTATGAATTGTGCACTAGGGGGTTAAACGGTAATTTGTTTTTCTGAGGGATGGGCTAAACGCCATACATCAAACAGATTGAATTTGTGCATCAACTTACGAAGCGCTGCAGATATCTGGGAAGTGGGGGTGGGTCTAATGGTTGGGGCGGAAGAAAGCCAGTCAAGTGAAGGGGTGTGTAAAATCACCCGCCACTAGCAAATATATATGGGGCAAGGCTGTTGCTTGATTAAGTACACGTTCCAGGAAAGTGAGTTAGGATGAGTTAGGTGCATATATAATACACATAACCTCATCTTTTGTCCCTAGCTGTCCTTGCTTGATATAATGACCTTCTGAGTCTATGACCGATTTGGTGGGGGTATATAAGGTATAGGCATGGATGAGTATAGCAACCCCCCTTTACATTCTGTACTACAGACAAGGAACAATAAAACTGTGCTACATTCAGGAAGTCCAATTAATTTATCTTTAGACTTTGTACAATGTACTCTTATATTCTGTAATTTTATTCACAATATCTTGGGGACTGGTTGCAAGTTCTGTATGGTGCATACTCCATCTCTAAGGGTTCAAGTTATAAAACAGGGAATCAGACATTCCCCCATGGGAATCTTCCAGGTCCATGTGTTTCAATAGCAGAAATGTATCCCCATGAAGGAATGTTTGAGAAAATGGCAGATTCCCTGTTTTATAAATAAAGCCCTAACCTTTGGAGCACAAAGAACTTAGAAGTAGGGAAGACTTCATCTGCAATTGACCTTGGGGACTGATTGCAATTTATGTATTATGCATCTTCCCACTCATGGCAACCCAAAGCCAGGATACTAAACATCCAAAATATCATAAATGTTAAAATACAAATGAATGTTACCATGTAGATATGCTATGTCACTCAGGTGAGTTCAGATGGAAAGTGGTATTGTCTAATTGGATTGCTCTTTAAAAAAACAAAAAAATAAATGTATTTAAACTTCTTGTTTTACGTTTATTCCCAAAATCCTAGGTGCTTTATTATGCAATGATCTCCCAGCTTCCAAAGTTGACCTCTTGTACACCTACCCCTATCAATTATGTGATCTCATAATCTAATAGGCAGTCACGGGTAGATAGAGGTAGACTTGAGCTTGACCATTCACACACATTTTCTTGGGATATTCTGAAGATAAATATCACTTTTGTTTTTTTTTCACTTTTGGTTTTGAAGATAATTAATCACTTTTGGGTTTTTTTCTTGCTCCCTCTAGTATAAGGTAGACACTGACATACCAACAGGTGGGTTACAGGTAGTAAATGCTACAAGACTAATCTCCATGCTGTGACAAACTTTTGTTTCTCTGAGAACTTTTGTCACTTCAGATCCCTTATTGCAGAAATCTTGCTAGTTTATATTTATTAACTGGAATAGGCTTTACTGCTCATATGACAGTCACAACTTTTCTGCAAGGATGTGTTGCTTGCTTACCTAACATTCACCACAAGTATGAATGTTTCCAATGATGGCACCTGTAACATTCATTTACTCTGATATCCTTTTTATGGAGTTTGCTTATTTAGATCTTTGATCAGCTTGTACCAAAATCTCCTACAGACAGTTATTACATGTAAAGCATGTAGTACATAAATTAGTAAAATAATGCCATATTTGTTTCATTTGATCTACTGTACATATAGCATGTAGATTAATATGAATCTCAAAAACAGTAGAATGTCCTTTACGTACCTGATCAAAGCAGTCAATTATGTAGCAGGTGCATCACAGTGCTCATAAAGACAAATAAATCATATGGATATCAATGAATTGAAGAAGAGTAACCACTAATAACACTTGTTAACATGGTTATAGATAGTAGGCGTTTATAATATAATCCATATAAATAAAATCAATTTATATTGGTTAGAAAAAAAAATATTGATGTGCTTTAAATCCACTAAACTATTTTCCAGCCTGAGTTGTCCCCATTAAAATACAGAACTGTTCATGTATCCATAACAAATGGATGGTATTCGGTGGTCCATCTACAGAGAACCTTAGCCAAGTTTATTACACTGTTTAGGGTGTTAGGTCAATAAGGGAAGTAAAGGCTTACAAAATAAAGTTGGAGATCAATATATTAGAAAGTGTTTCTCAGAAAACCAATGGTGCACAGAAGTATGCACAACATTATTTTAGGGGGGAGGGAGGAATGCACTGTTATAAATACATTTACTCATGTTTTCACACATATATAGAACCAAATATTTACATCTTGCAATTGTTTAATTTGTTTCTATCATCCAGACTGCGAGTAAAACAATCCAGGATGAACCTCATTTCTGCCCCCTGCTCCATATTCTATATGGCTGGGAGACATTGAAGCCACTGAAATGATAACCCCAAGCTTACTAATAATCGAGTACAGAAAAACCTCAACAGCAACCCATAAAGGAATATAAATCTTACAGGGGTTCAAGCCCTTCAATACTCAAAAAATGGTTATATGTGGTAATATATTACACAGACTCCCTGTCCAGTAATACATTTTTAACAGGAAGGGAAGCAAGATGAAATCTAACTAATAGAGCCATCAATAGCAGTACATTCAATGTCATTCACTAATGCTTGCAACATTTTAGGGATCAACTAAAGGTTCCTGTATGAGGGTCTAAATAAGAAACCAATCAAGTTACTATGTGATGCACAAGCCCTATTAATACAATGGAGCAAGTATACCTTGAGGTTGCCCATACCCTCTTAAGGCTAATTTCATATGTGGGATGAACTGCAGTGGTCTGCTGTGGACTAGACTGGGGTCCTAAACTCTTCCATACAAGTGAATAGGGGTGATTGGTATGATTTTGAACTTCATAGCAATAACATTTTTTTTAGGTACTACTTAAAAATTACCCAGTCAAAGTGTTTCCCTGGTTTTTCCACCATCTGTTTCAGGGGATGCGGAGGGATAGGGGACATGGAACATATTTGGTGGTCTTGCCCGGTGGCACAAGAGTTCTGGAGAAAGGTATTCGAACTTCCCAACCTGGTGGTACAAACTTCTCTTCCCCTTAGCATGGAGAGCACCCTATTGAGCAAAATTGATATACCATTGCCGAAATACAATTTTGTAATTATCTGCTTCTAGCCGGTAGAGACACACTGGCCCGGGCCTGGAGGTCACCATCAATACCAATGACCCCATAATCAGGGAAATTAAATTGGATAATGGTGAATGATAAACTCACTTGTACTATTAATTAGACCCCACATGCCTTTGAACTCGCCTCGGATCCGTAGATCGCACATTGTTCCTCGGCTCAGTCTCCTTCTTAATATATGGACATCCTCCTCCCAAACTAACTTCTTTTCTCTATTATTTGATTGAGGGGTCGAGCAATATTACAGAGACTGCCTAGATTTT
Organism: Pyxicephalus adspersus; assembly: GCF_032062135.1. Classification (NCBI taxonomy): domain Eukaryota; kingdom Metazoa; phylum Chordata; class Amphibia; order Anura; family Pyxicephalidae; genus Pyxicephalus; species Pyxicephalus adspersus. Next base: position 72,154,807 of record NC_092864.1, on the reverse strand, counting down.
TTGAGATATATTTATTTGCTGGTAATTCAAGAAATATTCTGTAAACCTGATGTGTTCTTTATGTTAAAACAATACCTGTTTACTTTCAGCTGTTGTATACAATTCACATTTTCTATTTTATTGAATAAAAATATAATAAAATAAATATGACCCAGCTAGCTTCTGTTTGTATTGATATAAAGGGGGGTTATAGGAGGCGAATAATTAAACAGATGCGAGTAGGTATGCTAGTTGTTTGTAGAGGTGCATTTATTGATTTTTCAATGTACATATATTTGTATCATATTGTAAATATATACCTGGAACTTTTCTATGTGAACTGGTCTACTACACCACCCATTTTCTTTACTTTGTTGGCAAAAAAACAACCACAAAACGTAAAACAAAAAGCCAATAATATTAAGAACAACATAAAGGCAACAATGAAGGTTGATTGCACAAAGAGGTAGCTATCAGAATTTAACAACAGTTTGATCTCCAGATGGTCTTGCCAACACACATTGCCAGGCATAAGTCATAATGGCATAGGCCATGCGAGTGCAATGTGTGTTGACACAACTTTTTATTGTGTTCTTCTTATTATTGTCTTCTTGTCTTGCATTTTATTTTATGTTTGATTTTATAGTCAGCTGTTACTGTCAGGAAGCAAGTTTAAAGAAATAGTTTGAAGTAGAACAGTAAAAACTATATTCTTTTCTTGTTAAGGAAAAGACATAAAACCTTTAGCAAATTTAATTACATCTATTTACCATATAACAAATAAATGGATGCATTTTAAAGCTGAAATCCTATCCTATTTGGGTTACACAGTTGTACAGGCTTCTCTCGAGAAATTGCTTACTTTGATTTCACTGCACACTGTGAGGTTTTTGCCAGTCTGTAAGACAAGTTTCAATAAATCAGATGAAGCCCACCTAGTTCCTTGCTTGAGAAAATCCATCATAATCTAGCCCTTTTCTTTCCCAATAATGTACAGACATTGGATTTTTTTCACCCAAGATGGACATTTGTAATGGTCCCAGGCAAAAAAAATAGTATCTGCACAGCTTTCCCCTTATGATGTTCAGTGATCTATCCCATAAGAATACCAAAATATGACAGCAAAGGGCTGTACTGTTTTCTATGGGAAGGACACAGCGGGGCACCTCCCACTCGTCCTCCCCTTCAAGAGAACAAACAGTGCTATTTTTCCACTGTTACTGCAGTCACTAATATCAGATTTCAGTGACAATGGTTTAAGCTTGAGCCTGGTGAGGAAAGAGTAAATTTGTGTTAGATTTCCTCCAGCCAGGCAAGCTTCATTCTTTGTCCATCCCCATCATTTATTAGATTTCAGTACTTTCAAGCATGCAGGCTCAGCATTACACGCAGCATTTCAAAGTTACATAATTACATAGTAAGGTGAAAAAAAGACATATGTCCATCAACTTCAACCCCTAGGGAAACAAAATATCCCAGATATAAAACCCTATAAGACATAGTTGGTCCAAAGGAAGGCAAAAAAAAAACCCTGGTACAATTTGCTTCAACAGGGGAAAAAACTAAGAAGAACTTAAATAAATGGTATGAGACATTTTAGTTCATCTATAAGCTGCAGGATGTTAAGAAGTATTTGTGTTAATGTTTTACTACATGCAGATGTTCTTTGTACTGTTATGTGTTATGTCTTTCTACTGTTTGTGTAAGATATTCTTGACATTTCTTGTGCTTTACAATGTGCAATCTCCTCAACAATATATTGTCAAACTGGCATGCATAGCAGGGTAGTAGAATGAGCAAAGATCATATCCAAAGTTCAATGTCACATAGTTATTAATCACTTCATATTTTTTTAGCTGTCACCACTGTGAACAATTGCCGATAGGTTTGGCTAAATGTTGCATATTGTACTTCACATCATTAAAGGACCAATGATCCTAAAATGAAATAAGTTATCTCATGTGAAAGGGCCAAGGGAAATATTTACAGCCATTAATATAAACTTTTCTCTCTCTGCAAGAACTGAGTTATCTGAATGTCATGTAGCTATGAGGTTGATGTGCATACACAGTTTAGACTGTTCTCTTGGAAAAGTAAATGATCACACTGCATGGAATAGTGAATGAGATTAGGCATGAGACCTCTGGCGTTCCCACAAAAAGTTCCTCAAACTTCCAATGGTTCTGCAAAATTTTGGCAAACCGATTTCGCAAAACCATCGGAAGAGGAAATTAAAACAGGAGGATTCCCACAGCTGCATTCAGCCCTGGGAACCCTCTTGTTTGTGATCCCTGGGGCACTAGAGGTTAATTAACCTCTAGTGCCCGGGGATTGCAGAGGATATCCAGGGCTGCATCATGCAGCCCTGGAAATTCTCTGCGATCCCCAGGCACTAAATCGCACACTCTTCTTAATTAATGCAGCCACACATTGGTATCTGTAACATTTGTTACAGATACAAATGTATCATTTGTAAGATACTTATATTACAATATCAGGAGGTTCTCCTGTGCTGGGCATCTTCTCAATGATTGCAGCTGTGGCTGCATTCATTGAGAAGAGTGTGCAATCCCCAGGGCACTAGAGGTTAATTAACCTTTAGTGCCTGGGAAATCCTCCTGTTCGGCGAGAGCCCAATCTCTCTGCCAAGGCCGGTAAGCGAGAAAAGCCCCATTCGCCGCAAATCTAACTTAATAACTTAGTGGTCCCTAAGTGGTGAAGTTCTGCTGAATTCTACCATTCAATCATGTATGAGCCAAAACTATGTTTTTTAAATTTTTCTTTCCTTGGGATTATTCTTTGCAAAGTGAATTTCCACTGCATTTATGAAACTAAATAAAATTCATTAGCTGAGTGATAAATTCATTTGCTGATGTTGTTTACTCATTCCTCCAAATTTTTGAGATAGGAAAGATGTACTCCTGCAAGTATTTTGCTCTTTTTTTTATGGATTTTTTTTAAAAGGATTAAGGCTTCATACACATGTAGAGATCACAAAAGATCATTTCCAGCAACAGAAGAGTGACATATGAATGAGCGATGTACACGCAGCACCCATTCTATTTAATGGGAGAACGACCAACACCATGCTGTACTCTTCTCCATTGACTTGTACAGCACTCATTCCCTGTTGGTCATTCAACACGTATATATAGGGTGAAAATCATCTGACATGTGTAAATAGCCTAAGACCCCTTTTAGGTTATTTTTGCATTATGTGCTCTAATAAGGAAGAATTGTCTTCACATTCTGTCTTACAAGCATGTATGTGAGAGAAAACTTACTCAAAGTGGAGGAAATCCAATATTTGACTGCTAAATCCATCGCCAACTGGGACAGGAAGTGAGGGTAACTCTCACAATAAAAAAACTGATAGAAATTCTAAATCTATCTAGGTGTCTATTGATCTATCCAGAAGAAGTTTTATCTCCACTTTAACACTTAAGTTAAAAAATATACATTTCAGGTAAATTACAACGACCCAAAATAGTTTTGGAAAAAAAGCAAACAGGTAAATACAATGAAATAAACCTGTTCCGTTTTCTCAATAATACAGTCCCATAAAAGAGTAAATTATTAAATCAGTTAGCATTTTTTGCAGTTATTTAACATAATTCTTCCTCAAAATTTGGAATCCAGGCCTGAATGAGAATTGTCTCTTCAACAAATGACACTCTGGGGCCTATTTAAAAGGCACTGACTGACTTTCCCATTCCCTAGTAGATAATCAATTACTGCTATTGAAGCACATGGACCTGGAAGATTCTCCACCAGGGAATGTTTCAGTAAATATCATTAAGACTGCTTTATAAATTGAGCTCTCTATACTTTTTCTTACATATTAACTGAATAGGAGGTAATTCTGGACTAAATGTTCTTACTTTTAATATATTTTACTCAAGAAATAATGAAACTTATTTCATAATGATAAATCTGATTACCACCTATCTGCATAAACCCGGCAGTAATTTATATTTAGAATTGGGATCATTTAGTGTTTTTTAATGATTTGTAGATAATGTGTCAACTTACCCGCGGTTGCACACAACCTCCAAGACGTCCAGATGCCCATGATAGGCTGCTAAGAGAAGGGGAGTCATTCCATCTCCATCTGTTGTATTTAGATCCTTTCTAGTGGCTTCTTTCAGAATATCCAGATAGCCGTCTATAGCAGCTTGGTGGTACCTGGTGGACATTTTCAACGTCTGCTATGCTTCAGCTGTACTCTTACACAATCTCTAGCAGGAAATGGATTGTAGAGCAGCACCATAAGGCTGGCTGATTAATTATTACACACTGAAATGGCTAATTTAATACAGCAGGATTGGGAGCAAAGTCCCTATAAATGACTTTAACACAGGGAGGAAACCTTTCTAACTGCAGCACATGTGAAGAGGCTCCGAATGATTCATCAAGTATATGATAAAAGCAGAACAAAGTCCTTTCAATAATTGGAGTTTAGCCTGGAATGTATATGGAAATAATAATGTATAGTTGTTGTGTTAGAGACAAGAAAATCATCACTGAATGTTTAGGAAAAGTAAAAAAATATGCATACATGTATACCACAACACAAGTTGGGTTATAACAGTGGTTGCCAATTCGCCAACTTGCGGGCCACAATTCAATAAACATTAAAGATGTACATTTGAAACTAAAACAGTTTTAGTTTAAAATTAAATTAAAATGTTTCGGTAACATAGTTACCGTAATGTACTTGCACCAAAAAAAGGATATAACATATCAAGAATTTCTGTATTCACTATTTGATGCTCATTTTAATAATGAAAGATATGAAACCTTATGTTTAATAAAAGGAGCCAACCCCAAATATAAATAGTATAAGACATAAGTTCAGAGCGAGAGTATTTTTGGCAACAAAGTATTTTAATAATGATAAATGCTCAAAATACAACACATTCACAAACATAACATAATCATAATATTGATTAGAGCATTATTCGGGCCAGTGTAAATGGCATCAGATAGTGTATAACTGACCATAGCATCGCAATATTGGTATTTCATTATTCGGGCATAGAACATAAAAGGGATCATAGGAAAAATCACAATAGTTCAGTATCTGCAAAGAAAAGATAGGAGAAAGGAGGTCCATATATACTTCTAGATATAGATCCTATATCAGTTAAACCTCATTTAGAAAACTGTGTTCCTTCTAGACCTTTTACCAAATGGTAAAATCTTCAAAGGATAAAACTTATCAGGAAAAACTACAATATCCATAATAATCATATAAATAGAGTTAAATAAAGAAGCAAAATGAGGGACATGATTGAAACCTTCAAACTGTAAGGTTGTAGATAAGTTTCGGGAGTGTTTAAGAGGGTAATATTTTCTGTAAGAAGCTAAAATCAAGAATCAAGAACATGGGTATATGAGCTTAAAATAGCAGGAAGATTAGAACCGTAGAACACATTGTTTTATACAGAGAACAAAAATGTTAAAATAAAAACGAGTAGACTCAATTGACCACTTTTTTACTATTACTTCTATGTTTCTATGTCCTAACCAGAATGCTTTCGCAGTAGTTGCTCTCCAATGAGTATTTTTCTCCCATATCTGTGCAGGCACCACAGTAAAGGAGCTTTCCTTGAATTATTACTGCTACTACTTGTAGTGAATATTCATTGAAACCGTTTTAATTATTTTCAAAGTTTTGATATAGCAGCTAGGGGTGCTTGGAACACAAAGCTCCAGAAATCATATTGTTTTAATGAATCCTTGTAAGGCTCGGGCCCAGGACCAGTGCTTACCTGGTGCCAATCCCCCAATCTAACTTGGCACTCGTCACCTATAGGAAGCCCCCCGTCCCAGCACAGCAAAGGATGGCATCTGAGGAAGGACTGACAGAGGACCAGGAGCCCACAAATAGGACAGGGAATACCATGAAAGTCAGACAGTCCCGAGCCAGTTGCCAGGTGTTCCACAGATATGGAGACATGAGGATCCAGCAGAGGTGAGTCCAGAAACAAGGCCAATACTGGACTTAAGATTCCCAGGTAATCTGAACAGGAAACAGCATGTGATTAGATTTTAGGGGATACTGATAGAACATTCACAGCTAAAGGAAAACTGGGGATGCTGCAGACTGCAGAGCAGAGGACAGACACTTAGGTGCTTAGTCGGCTGCTGTAAGTAACTCCGTTGTAGGAAATTATCAGGGTACACTGACTGCGCTGGATCGCTGACCAGATAATTGTATCCTAACAGCCATACTATAATAAAAGATAAAGGACCCCAATGACAGGCATAGTACAGCTTGACCATTGCAGCCATTGGACAATTACAGCCGTCAATGTCTGGGGAATTACTATACCTTTCAATTACAATATTAATAGAGTTCAGCCAAACTGGCTGTCAGTCTATGACAGCTGTCATCATCAGGTGGCCTACTATACCTGTCAATGACAAGTACTTAGGTGTTGAAACTGGAACTCAGGTTGTTCAGATACTGAGTTCCAATGTGAGGTCAAAATAGCTCAGAACCATGTCAGAATGTACTTCAATCAAAACATATCAAAGTATATAACAACTACCAATAGCAGCTGACAAGAGCTAATAAAGAGACAGAAAGCTAAATAAAAAACATGCAATGTATTCCTATTTAGCCTATTTTTGCCAGTAAACATCAGCATAGGAATTTTACTATAGTGGTTTGCAATCATTCTTTTAATACAGAGAGAACTAAACTTTCCAAGGTCACTAAATATCTTTGTGACTATCGTTAAAAATGTGTTTTTGCTACTTCAGTTTTAATGATTTCCAAAACTGCTGTCACTGCAGCAACTTCTAATTAAACAACTGATTGCTTTGGAGTCCAAGAAGCAGTTATTACAAGCCATTGCTCATAATAATAACATTTCATTCCAATAACATGTTCCATTTCAGACAATAAAACAAAGCAGTGGTTGCCAATTTGTCTTCTTATGTCACCTGTAGTCATGTTTTATTCTCTGTAAAAACGTAACAAATAATTTGAATGGTCACAACAGACCAGTACTAGATAATGCAGATCAATCAAGGTTCACAGAAGGATAATCTTTAAACATTTTAAATGAATTTGGTAAAGGTTAACCTACTTGATCTGTGCCCCTGTTGGGAAGATTCACTTCTCCCATATGTCCTGGTGACCATAGCTGGAAGTAGGGGAAAGTTGCCAGAGTAATGAGTGAAAAAATCCTTCTATTTGGTGTCATATACTCATGTGTTCTATATATAAAACAGGGAATCAGACATTACAGCAAACATTCCCTTGTGGGAATCTTCCAGGTCCTTTTGATTAAATGGCCTCAATAGATTCCCACCAAGGAATGAAATTCTAGAGCTTTATGTAGTTTATCAAGGATGCCTTCTACACAGTGCTGCCTCTCCAGTTATCTGTCAAAGCCACTTGTAGGCACATGATGGTGCTTTAACATTAACCTAAGACTTTGGCAGCCGCATTAATTGAGAATATCCCCGGCATTGGAGGTTAATTACCTCTAGTGACGCGGATCACACATCTTCTCAACGAATGCAGCTGGCAACCCATTCAGTGAGAATTTTCCCGGCACTAGAGGGTAATTAACCTATATAGCCCCGGAGATTTCCTGTGAATCCTCCTGTTAAAATTTCCTGGATCCACCAATGGTTTTGCGAAGTCGGTTCGCCGAAATTGATGAATTGCTTCACTGATGAAAGTGTATCCTCTCCAGCCTTGGAGAGCTTTAATAAATCAGGCTGAAAGTGTCTGCACATACAGTCATAGGAAAAGTACAGATAGTCCTGAGTTAAGGACATCTGGCATATG
>NC_092864.1:72136642-72146691 GCF_032062135.1 Pyxicephalus adspersus | reverse complement strand
ATAATATATTGAGACAAACATCTGTCCTAATTGCATTTATTAAAATAATGTACCTGTTCTGACTTACATACAAATTCAACTTAAGAACAATCTACCCATAGATTTTTGTGTATCAGGACATCCTAAGAAATCATCTTGTTTTTAGAAAGGTTAAAAATTATTTAAATACCCAACAGATTCCACCACATCTTTATTTTCTTTAACAGAAATGAAACCAACATAGAGAAGCCATGTGTGAAAAATGAAGTACGCCCCATGATTCAATAGCTTGTAGGAACAACTGGAAGTTATCATTTTCTTTATTAATTTCTCACATCATTGTGGAGGAACCTTGGCCAATTCTACGTTACAACATTGCTTCGGTGCTTTGAGGTTTGCAGTTGTTTATGCACAGTTCTATTGAGGTTTCACTACAGCATTTCAATCAGATTGAGGTCAGGAGTGGGCCATTGCAACACCTTGCTTCATTTCTTTTTTAGCCATTTTGTTGTAGATTTGCTTGTGTAATCAATGAAAAAATAGAAGAGAACAGAAAAACAGTTTTTTTTAGTTGGCAAAAGTTTGTATTGTTGCACAGTAGGTATTCACAAAAAGTAAAAGTAACATATAAAATATTTATATATATCTTCATTGAATTTAAGTTGCGTTAATAATCCAATCACTATACATCTCAATGGGCTTTAGATGGATTGTTTACTAGACATTAAGATTCTATTGATAGTTCAGACAAGTTAGTTTCTCTTTAATGATTATATGAGAGTATGAGGTCATAGGTCCCATTAGGTCTGACACGTTTCGCCTTATTGGCTTTCTAAGGGGAAGTATAACTCAAAGGATGAGGTAATAACAATAATACACAGAAAGATAATTCCTATGATAGTGGTATAGATGTACTTAATTTTCTACACACTGCTTTTGCATTTGGCTTAGTCTTTGGTAAATATTAAAATTGGCACATATTATTTTATCTGAGATTGTATTAACCTAATTTTAGAACCTCCTAAAACCCTGATGATTTTTTATGTCCTGGTGCACAAAACCTTAGATTTGAAAGAAGATGTACTTTTATTTTCTCCTTCTGTCTCTGTACCTGCAGTAGCTCTTGTATTGCCCGCCCTGTGCTATGGAAATTGAACAATTGCTTGCCGTTAGAATGTGCTCTGGACAGAACAGGTGGCGATGCCCTGCCACTACCTTGATGGGACAGAACTTACTGGTATATGATTTCTAGCAATTTAGAATCTGGGGAGATTTTTGAAAGTTGCTGCAAAGATGAGCATACACCTCTAGAAGCTGCACCAAGTTTATTCTATATTTCAAAAACATATTGGGAGAATAGCTGGCTAGTTGGGCTAGATTTAGCCAGCACTGGTTGGCATTGAAGGCTTTTCAGCATGACAGTGCAGAGCTGAAATCATACGTGTAAAGGCTGTAGTGATTTATGGGGGAATTTACATTGCCAGCCTGGTATTTATAGTACCAGGCACTAGGTAGGTCACCCAATATTTCTAAACATGGCACCCACTTTGGTGGCCATACGTATTTTTCAGGTTAGTAGTCTATTCAATATATTTGGGTTGCCTTAGACAAACAAAACAGAAGTGATTCAGCCATGATGGGCTTTTCTTCTTTGCATGTGCATCTACCCAAGTAAAACTGGTGGGGAAGAGATGACCTCTCGGCTGGCATCCTACACCTGAGAAAACAAACCACGTGAGGATGCCACTTGTGGCTTGGTACAGGCAGCAGCAGGATATGATTTAATAGAGGAATACATTGACCTTAACCTCTCTCCTCAGGAGACCCGGCTACTCTCGGTGGGAAACATTGAACAAAAAACCTAGAGTCCATTGTGGACCGTGAAAGAGTGTGAAGTTAATTAAGAAGAAAGAGTACTGGGTTTACTGTGATTATGACATCTTTACTGATGGAAATAAAGTTCTAAGATGCCGCTGCTTTTGCTGGTCCTTACCTGTTCCCTTCTTAAAGTTCTCACCCCCTACCAAAAAACACTCCACAACATGATGGGTTTAAAGTGGCTGGCAAGCAGCTGTTTATTTATTCATAACTTAATACTTTAACATTTTTATTAATTAACTCTGTATATAAACATAATGTAACATGGAAATACAAATCAACAAATAAATAACACATAAACAACAAATAAAATAAAATAACTTAACCATTAAATAACCACAATATAAACTCTAAGTTAACCCTTTCTTTACCCTAACCAATTCTTAATAGAACCAACCAATTGTACCCAAAACAACTAGGTTGCAGGTCCGGTAAGTAAAGTCCGCCACACCACCAAATCACCAATAATTACCAAAACCGCCAAGCCATTCTGGCCCCTAGCAGCACATCACCACCTCAGGGGCCTTCACCGTTCCCCACTTAAAGGGGCAGGTCTCCACCACCTTGGGTGTCCCCCCACCAAAATTGACCCAGAGCTCTTACCTTCTACCAAACCTCAACCGCCACAGCACACTGGCAGGAACCCTCACGCCCGTGCACCCCTCCGCACTGGAATCGCTCTCTGTATCCCTTTCTTGTATTCCAACGCACCACAAATCGCGGCTAGCAGTGAAGGCACGTGTACTAGCATACTCGGCTCTGGATCGCGGGAAACCGGCTCGCTGGATACGCGACAGTACGCGTATCCAGCGTATGCGTATTTCATTGATAAATCAGGCCCATAATCTTTGTGCCAATCGTTAAAAATGTGTTTTTGCTAGTTCAGTTTTAATGATTTCCAAAACTGCTGTCACTGCAGCAACTTCTAATTAAACAACTGATTGCTTTGGAGTCAAGAAGCAGTTATTACAAGCCATTGCTCATAATAATAACATTTCATTCCAATAACATGTTCCATTTCAGACAATAAAACAAAACAGTGGTTGTCAATTTGTCTTCTTATGTCACCTGTAGTCATGTTTTATTCTCTGTAAAAATGTAACAAATAATTTGAATGGTCACAACAGACCAGTACTAGATAATGCAGATCAATCAAGGTTCACAGAAAGATAATCTTTAAACATTTTAAATGAATTTGCAAAAGGCTAACCTACTTGATCTGTGCCCCTGTTGGGAAGATTCACTTCTCCCATATGTCCTGGTGACCATAGCTGGAAGTAGGAGAAAGTTGCCAGAGTAAAAAATGAAAAAATCCTTCTATTTGGTGTTATATACTCATGTGTTCTATATATAAAACAGGGAATCAGACATTCCAGCAAACATTCCCTTGTGAGAATCTTCGAGGTCTTTGTGATGTAACGACCATAATCGATTCCCACCAAGGAATGAAATTCTAGGGAATTATGTAGTTTATCAAGGATGCCTTCTACACAGTGCTGCCTCTCCAGTTATCATTCAAGGCCACTCGTAGGCACATGATTGTACATCAACATTGACCTAAGACTACGGCAGCCACATTCATTGAGAATATACCCGGCACTAGAGGTTAATTACCTCTAGTGCCCCGGGAATTTCTTGCGAATCCTCCTGTTAAAATTTCATGGATCTACTGATAGTTTTGAGAAGTCGGTTCGCTGAAATTGATGAATTGCTTCACTGATGAAAGTGTATCCTCTCCAAACTTGGAGAGCTTTAATAAATCAGGCTCAAAGTGTCTGCACATACAGTCATAGGAAAAGTACAGATAGTCCTGAGTTAAGGACATCTGACATATGTACAACTCCTAGATAGGAACGCACTATTTTTTGTTTGCTTGTGTGCAGGACGGAGGCTTGATGGGGGGGCGTTTGCATTACTTGCAGAAGTAGTCTTTTTGCCAAACATGGCTGAGGTTGTGGGTGATCTTAGGGGTGTGAACTCTTTTTGCAGCCCCTTGTAACTTTTTAATGACCAAGACAAACTTTGCAGTTGTTTCTCTTTGCATATCAAAGCACAGCTTGCTCCAGAAGTTAATGAATGTGTAGGCTATATAAAGTTTTTTTGCTTTGTTTGTGATTAACTCACAGTGAGGATTTTATACAGTAACTGACACCATTCTGCCTAAAAATACTCATTGAGACAAACATCTGTCCTAATTGCATTTATTAAAAAAAATGTACCTGTTCTGACTTACATACAAATTCAACATAAGAACAAACTACCCGTCGATTTTTGTGTATCAGGACATCCTAAGATATCATCTTGTCTATAGAAAGGTTAAAAATTATTTAAATCTAGCCTAATCATGTGTAAAACAATACCCAACAGATTCCACCACATCATTAATTCTTTAACAGAAATGAAACCAACATAGAGAAGCCATGTGTGAGAAATGAAGTACGCCCCATGATTTAATAGCTCGTAGGAACAACTGGAAGTAATCATTTTCTTTATTAATTTCTCACATCATTGTAGAGGAACCTTGGCCAATTCTACTTTACAACATTGCTTCAGTGCTTTGAGGTTTGCAGTTGTTTATGCACAGTTCTACTGAGGTTTCACTACAGCATTTCAATCAGATTGAGGTCAGGAGTGGGCCATTGCAACACCTTGATTTATTTCATTTTTAGCCATTTTGTTGTAGATTTGCTTGTGTAATCAATGAAAAAATAGAAGAGAAGAGAAAAGCAGTTTTTTTTAGTTGGCAAAAGTTTGTATTGTAGTAAAGTAGTTATTCACAAAAAGTAAAAATAACATATAAAATATTCATTTATATCTTTACTGAATTTAAGTTGAGTTAATAGACCAATCCCTATACATCTCAATGGGGTTTAAAGATTATATGAGAGATCATAGGTCCCATTAGGTCTGACGCGTTTCGCCTTATTGGCTTCCTCAGGGGAAGTATAATTCAAAGGATAAAGTAGTATCATAAATACATAGAAAGATAATTCCTATGTTAGTGGCATAGATGTACTTAATTTTCTACACACTGCTTTTGCATTTGGCTTAGTGTTTGGTAAATAATAAAACTGGCACATATTATTTTATCTGAGGTTGTATTTACCTAATTTTAGAACCTTCTAAAACCCTGATGATTTTTTATGTCCTGGTCCTGTGAAATGCAATATAAAATACTTTAATTCTTTTGCTACCAAGTAGCATAGTTTATTGTCAGGGCAAGGTTTGTGGTACTGTACAGAAAGATTCCGGTTTATTGCAGTGATCACTAATACAAATCAGTGACATTTCTCCCATTTGGCTCCTCTTACCTGCAGGTGTTGGTAACCTGGGAGCAGCAAATATTTATCAGGATCATCATCAGAGGAGGACCGGTAAAGATGTATACACAGCCCTCCCTTTAAGTTGAGTGAGGCACCATTCCCAGCTCTCTGGTCAGGGAATGAAGCAAATCAAGTATAGTGTTTGGGGTAAACAACTGCAAAGGCAATAATATATCAATACATTTTACTGAACCCCCCCACATGGGGACGCCACTTGTGGCTTGGTACAGGCAGCAGCAGGATATGATTTAATAGAGGAATACATTGACCTTAACCTTCCTCCTCCGGAGACCCGGCTGCTCTCGGTGGGAAATATTGAACAAAAAACCTAGAGTCCATTGTGGACCGCGAAAGAGTGTGAAGTTAATTAAGAAGAAAGAGTACTGGGTTCACTGTGAACATAACATCTTTACTGATAGAAATAAAGTTCTAAGACGCTGCTGCTTTTTCCGGTCCTTACCTGTTCCAGGTGAGGATGTGTGCAGAATAAGATATAACTGTCCTCTTTCTCCCCCCTTCTTTCCTGAAGAAGCAGAGTTATCCGTGAGAAAGTCTGTGGGGTATGCCCTTGGGTTGGTTAGCCCAGGCAGAAATATCTTATTCCTATATGTTGCATATTTTTAAATATGTTTTATTGATTTTATATTAAATCCAATAAAGGTATAGTTTTTTTTATACAAATTTGAGTTAAGGAATGTTGGTCCTAAAAGTCCCATTACTGAGCTAACTCTTAGGTTCTCCTTTCTTTGTGGACATTTACCAGAAAACAAATAATAAAGTAAAAAAAATACCCTCCCCTCATGCACCCATGGCTCCTAGCCACTGGCAAAGGAACCACACTCGGGGTCTTTAGCCTTTTTGGCAGAGTAGCACCTTTGCTCATAGTGGCCCAGAGGTAGCACATTTGCCTTTCCAGCACTGGGTCCAAGGTTTAAATCTCAGCCAGAACACTATCTGGCAGGAGTTTGCAGGTTCTCCCCGTGCTTGTGTGGGTTTCCTCCCATATTCCAAAAACATATAGTTAGGTTCATTGGCTTCCCTCAAAACTGACCTTAGTCTGTGGTAATGACATATGACTATGGTAGGGACATTGGATTGTGAGCTCCTTTAAGGAACAGTTAGTGACATGGACTTTGTACAGCACTGCATAATATGATGGTGCTATATAAAAACTGTAATAATATTTTTAGATGTGCCCAAAAATAGTAAATATGTTTTTCTTTGTAGACTAACAATAATAATAACAATATACTTCTATAAAAATCCAACCATTCAAGTCCATGCCTTGGAGTAGCAAGGAAAAGTACAGCTGAAATGCTGGAAATGCCAGACGTGGCCAATGCGGAGCTAAATCTTATGAGTGGCCCGCCACTAAAACTCCCTCCACCTAAATAGCACTGCTACTAAAATTCCCACCATTAATTGCGTTTATATAACAGTCCAATGCGGGGCCACGCAGAGAGCCCGCTGGTCTATAGACCCGAGTGATGCTGGGAATTGTAGTACCGGCACTATTTCATGGAGCAGCGGGCCAGCTGCAGATCATTTTTAGGATTTCTTTGGGGGCCAAAAAAAGGACGTTGGGGCCAGAGTTTGACACCCCTGAAATGGATTGACATAAAATATACAAATGTGTAGAAAAATATACATGGAATAAATAAAAAAAATAAAGAAAAATTAAATAAAAGAAAAAAAAAAAAAGACAGGCATATGAAAGTCTACTTATATAATATGGAAGGAGCAAAAAATGTTTACACAATCTCATTGACAATATCAGAAAGTTTCATATTCACATATGATCTATGACCACAGAGGGGGGTCATAAAAAAACATATTCAATGCAATTTCATACATGTACTTTATATTTATTTTAAGCTATGGGAAAAATGTGCTACTAAATGAAATCCTAGTTTCCCCTTGTAATGAACAGTTTCAGCTTTTATATAGTTTATTGTTCAAACAAAAATCCTGATTGTTTGCTATAGACGACAACTTATTTTCTTGTTGGGGGCAAAGAAATCTGGAATACCATACATATATGGTTACTGCAGTTTGATCCTGCATAGGAAACATTTTGGGACTGTTGCAGAGTGTCGCCATGTGCTTTGTTTTGCAACATTCAATTCATTGCAACACATTCTAATAGACACACTTCATTCTTTATTATGCAGCACATCAAAAGTACTCTACTTTGCATAGATGTGTTGGAGTACTGTTTTGTGTGAAGTAGCATGCATTACACGATGCAGTAGTGTGAATACGTCCCAAATACTCTGTGAATTGTCATGGCCAATAATGCAGCTTTTACTTTTTGTATTTTTTTACACAGCATACAGTTGTTCCGTTAGCAATTTAATTTAAGCGGTAAGCACTAAGCACTTTCAGTATTTTAAAAAAGAAAACAAAACATTTATTAGACGCTTTCATAAATATTGACTGAATAAAAAAATGTGGACAATAACACGGCAATGCAAAATATATATTTTTTCTGTATACTTGCAAGCTCTCCTTTAATTCTGGATAACCAACTAAACAGGTTTGAACTATTCTGCAACAAATTTAGCTCTAAAAATAGTTAAAAAGAGATACAATTTTACTCCAAATAAATGTACAAGATGATCAGCAGCTGATTTTATTATGTTACAGTGCTACTTATTGCAACAGGTACACCTTTGTGAATAATACTAAACTCATATAATAAAATCATCCTTGTTATGAGATAGAACTACTAAATGTGCTTCTCAAAACTTTGCCCCAGGTGTGGTATATTCAGCAATTATGATTGGGTGGAGTGTTCAAATTAAACCAACCAGCCAGCACCCATTTGGCCCCTAATTATTTGTATATAAATACCACTCCTGGGACTTGGCTTTTTTATTCCCTGTTTTGCATGGTGCTATCTTTGGGAGAGTTGTGTATTGGGGCTTAGTGCAGGGGATTGTCTGTAGCCTTAAACAAAATAGAAGCTTAATGGGCTTCCTTCCTAAAGGCATCATGATCCCTACGTCTAGGCGTAGACGTTTATTTGATTTTAGGTTTGTATACTTTTACCTTTTCCAAACAAAATGTTCATTTTTTTTCCTCTTTGTTAATTATCTTTAAATTTGTTTTACAGGCTTTTATTTGTATGCCTTCTGTTTGCAATTTCTGATGCGAAATTGTTGGTAGATTTCCCAGGTTAGTGTTTTTCTATCTATTCCCCCCCCCCCAAACATGCAATATATGTTTAATTTTTTTTTTGTGGAGTTTCTGATGGCAGGTACCAATTAATAACTGGTATACTTGCCATTGTGGTATAAAAATCAATGTGTGATAACCAACATACCTTAAAACTACAATGGTATTACTGGTGGTAGTTGTGTGCCTTTCCACATCTTCCATTGTAGGTCAGGTTTTGTATAGTATAAAGTTTCATATTTAAACATAGTGATGACTAGCATTATTATTGCTCCAATTTTTTACTCAGTTTTTTTTAATTGAGGATTCTGTATGCTTCTAAGTTCTTATTTTCATTGTAGGTTCCTATAGATGTTTGCATGATGGGATCCAGGTAACCAAACCCGATACAATTCTCCCAAGTTCCTGGAAGAGTCTTCATGTTGTAGGTAGGAATTTATTTCTCTATCAAACAACCCTTGACCAAGTTGTACAAAACTTGACATGTAGCTTTGATTTCCCCCATTGTCAATTCTATAAGTTCCTAGTAGTTTTATGTAAACATGCAAATAACTAGGTTTCCATATTGTGTATTTTCTACAAATGACATAAGGCTTGATTAGCTAAGCCTACATTTGGCCTGTATTAATATAATCTTTGTTCAAATCTTATTGAATGATCTTCACTGGGTGAACAGAGTGAAACTAAATCCCAGACCTAATTGGGCACTAATATAGAGATAATCAAGCTTTTGGGGTATATCCTAGTCTTGGGCTGTTGAAAAGGGTCTTTTTAAAACTTTAAAGTAGTTTACTTTCAGGCTGTGTGAAACAGAATTTTAACTAGCAGCTTTAATAGGTATTTCCCTTGTGCATGTTTTAGTTTCTCAATGGCCTCTTTCCCACTATAAGAAAGTGCTTTGTAATACAAAACACAGCCACCTGCATGGTTGCCATTGTGACATTGACCCCATTTATTACTGTGAATGGGGCAGCACCCAAAAAATGGATGGGTGTGTGCTAACACCCTGCGGATCTTAAATGATCCCTCTGCAATGTCTGATGTCCTTGCTTGGTGAACTTAACTAATAGGAACAAGGCCTAAGAATGAAAATATATTGGTGTTCTAGCTTAGACTAGTCCCTATGATCAGTTAACATTGCATATTTATGACAAAATACAAAATGTTCTATTTTGGTGTAACCTGTTGTGCTTAGCACTAAAAAGATGCCCTTTCATTATATATGAGTATTTCTCCTATAGTTATACCTATGCTTCTTAACGATTAATGTTTAAAAGTTGCAAACATCTGTAGTGATGACTTAGAAGCCTGATATGTCCTTAACCCTCTTACCATTTAGCTTTCAGTAGACTGCATTACTTTATTTAAACAAATTGGAATCTTCCATGCCACAGCTCTCAGAATGGTGGCCCTGTTTTCCTTCTAATATTGGGTATAAATGGTGCAGTATCACTGCACTGCTTAAACTTCAACCTAAAGCAACTCACTATAGTAAATTACATGGCTGCTGAATACTGCTCTTCTTAACAGATCCTAGTGGAGTTAAAGTAGAGGCTTGTGATCTTCATCCAAATGAAGCTAATGTGACCATACCTGAGACATGCATTGGCTATGAGGTAAGATAGCAATTGGTGTACAGTGATGACAGTAACTCAAAGGTGTGCAGATCTGTGTTTTCTTTGTAAAATCCAT
>NC_092864.1:72134665-72136550 GCF_032062135.1 Pyxicephalus adspersus | reverse complement strand
CCCCCCCCCCCAGTCCTTCAGTTTTCTAAAACTTGGGCTCTGCCTAGACCTGGAGCACCCCATCGGCCGCGAAGGTGGTGCATCAGGGCAGTGATTGTTTGTTGCTGCATAGGTGGTACAGGTGACAGCCAATCACTCTCTGGAGAACCAAATTCCAGAACAATCTAGTATACATTTATAAAGTTTAACCCCTAAAAACTTTGTAAGGGAATCTGCTACATTAAAAGGGACGCTATGTTGGCTAACTAATATGGCTGTCTTGGTTTTCCTTAGACCTTCCTTCCCATCTAGGACAGGCCTGTCTCTGAATGCCTGCATGGCGCCTTCATGTTTTCATAGCTGACATGGCATCCTAAATCTGTCTCGCAGGCTACCAACAACTGAGCCAGACCTTCTGGCTGGTGGCACATCCCAGGACTTCTTTTCTCACCTACCTTTGTATTGTATCTTGGCATGATTCAGGCTCAGGCCTATGCTAGGCCAAGTCAGCTTTTCACTTCCAGGTTGTATGTCTTGCTCAATGTGCCAAGAGACAGGGCCACATCTGGTAACTATAGTCAAATTCCCTGAACTGAGAGAATTGGGAGCTTTTGAGGTGCAATTGGTGTATTTCTGCCCGCCATATAAAAATAGTACCTAAAGAAGGTTGTGTGTAGGCCTGCCATCTATGATTCTGGTGAAAATGGTGTGTTTATTACCTCTAAAAGACTAAACTAACTTGGTGGTCTTTAAAAGACAATGATGGCTATGCACAACTTGACCTAATGTTTTAATCGTGGTCTAACATGGCCTTGGCTATAACCAGATGGAGGATGATAACCATGATTTCCTAAAACATAATTGGTGCACAAATGGGCTCTATGTGAATTTGGGTTTCTTGGTTCTTCTGTACATCAAACTTTTTTAGAGGTGTTAAAAAACACCCATCACCTTGCCCATATCTTGCATTACAGTATATTTTAACTGGCAATTGAGAGATGTTTTAGGCTTGTCTAAATTAAATCCTCTTTTTGTAGGCTGACGGAAGAGTTGCATATGTATCTGTTGTCAAACAATCTAAGAAGAATCTGGTTTACAAAATTACTTGTCATGATTACCAGGCTGACTATCCTTATGATGGGCCGATCATAGAGTGTGGCCAGTACTACATGCTGGTAAGTAACATGCTGGGTGTTGCTGGACCTTAACTTTAATTGGTAATCTTAAGCAATAAATGTCTGCCTTGCAAATGAGAACAAGGATAATTTAGGGGATTCAAGCTTGGCTATGTACCCCATTAAGTAACATGTGATCTGAACTGGTTTAACATGATTGCTACCAAGGACCTCTTAAAATGGGTAACCCAGTACAAGTATGTAACTTGGGACAACCAAAGAAAAATGTGGTGCATAACATGGTGGGCTTTGTTGGGTAAACATCTGAGCCTACATGATGTGTGGCACATAAGTCTTTAATAACTTTGGTGTCCAGCTGTAACTTGAATTTTTGAAAATATGGTCAGGTTTAGGTGGTCAGGTTTTTTGCTGCACACTTGCCTGTTAAGAAAGGCTATAATGTGTGCTCAACCCAGAAAACTTTAGTTAGTGGCAGCTTCTGTACTGCAACCCAACTCGTGCTGGATTTCCTAATAGTGGGTCTATGTATTGCTGTGACATATAGCCAAATTCTGCAGAATCCTTCTTGCACTGAACCATCAAATTCAATAATTTTTTAGTGGCTATTGATCTCTGCTTCACACACAAGATTTGCCTGATCAGAATAGATCAGCATTTAATTAAGACTGAAAATGCTGCAAGTCATGTAAAATGCACCCTACTTCAATTCTAAGGTAATCTAGGTCTTCATTAAATAAATAAATGTAAGGCGTTGTGATTTACTTGCTAAC
>NC_092864.1:72127973-72134100 GCF_032062135.1 Pyxicephalus adspersus | reverse complement strand
GCCGCCTTCATGGGCGGGCACAAGTGCCGCACGCTGGATCTCAGGGGAAATCAAATGAATTTTTTTTTCTTGTTTTCCCGTGCGGAAAACCTGGTGCGTCTTATAGTCCGGAGCGTCTAATGGTCCGAAAAATACGGTAAATCTACAAAGAACCAGATCCTGTGTCCAAATATGCAAGACCTTTGTTCTCCTGGCTTTAGACAAAATCTGTTTAGAATTATAACCAATGCTTGTATTTCTTTAGGCCCTGCAATTTATACAATATCCCTATCTCAATTGCCCCACATGGTGTGGGTTCTTACCCCCCCAAAGTTGACAGGTGGCTGAAAATTCACTCAACGTGTGTGTAAAGCACAGCATACACCTCCTATCCTTCCCACATAGATGGGGGAGTGAGTAACTTGCATGGGTGCACATGAGAATTGGACAAACTTTGTTTCACCATTACGGAACTATTTTTCCCTAATCTGTTTCATGTGATAACAACTTTATTACCATTTAAAGGCCAGCAGTACTTTGAAGTAAAGTGCCATGCTAAAAAGCCTCAATTGTACAGAGTCTGTCTACTAATGGGGAAGTTGAGAATTCAGTATAGTAAATAAAGTTATAAATATTATGTAGGCCTGTAATGGTTACCCATCTCTGGTGGCTGTAGTGACAAACTGGTATTCTACTGTAGTCCAATCTCCACTAATTTTTTTGTATAGCCTTTAGGCTTTTAACCTTTTGAAGAACTTCACCCATAGTGCATTAAACGTATACCTTTGTTTATAACATTGGACAGCTATTTTGAAAGCAACATTTGTAAATGGATGTAAAATGTTAAGACTAGTAGCAAATTAAAAAAGTTCACCTAAATGGATATTATGGTGTCTAATTTTGTATTGACACATGGTGATTATTGGGGAGGTACTTTTTGGCTTTACTGGTTGCCTGCCAATCCCCACTTGAAATCCTACCTTCCCCAAATCTATGTGGAGCTAATGTTTAAAATGGAGGCCAGTAAAGCAAGATGCTCACTGAATTTGGCAGTTAAGCCAAGGCAAAATCCCTCACCCTAGTTTTGAACAAGCACAGGTAATCTTGCCACTCATTACTGCTGCCTTCTGGGCACCTACAATACAAAACGGGCAATTGCATTATAATTTGGTATTGCCCAGGAGGCAGACATTGGACCGGTGATATCACCAGAACTTATCTAGGGCTGATAATAAGGTCTGTGAAGCTGTTATGTAGCTTCCATGGTTTTTAAAGCTCATTGCTGAAGTTGGTAAACATTCCTGTTATTTCTCTTTAATTTGACATTTGTCTACAGATTTAAGTTGGGGGTGGTGGTGATGGTTATTGCCCATTAAGAATTTGGCTCTGTAGTAGAAAGATATGCTTTTGACATATAGAATCTTACTAAAACAAAGGATCCACTAATGTGACTTTTTTCATCCCCAGGTGAAAATATCTCGCACTCTAACTGACTTCAGTGATGAGGTATTGTATAATGACTAACTGTAATCAAACTTTAAAACTTTCCTTTAGGGAGTTTTGGTTATCCTAAGCAGACACCCCAATATGCAGTCTATAAGGTGTGATAAAACACAAATTAATGACATGGTATAATCATTGGTCCACTTAACTGCTGAGAGAACTTTGGGGTCTGGTATAGATGAACCACATTCTTAAAACAATGTTAACATCAATGTAAAATTTATGTTTTATAGTTTAAATATTTATACCATTTAACATGCATCAATTCAAAAATGATTTATCCCTTTGTAATATAAAATATGATCTCAAATTAAAGGTTTTTAAAACCACAGGGTTAAATATTGTAGCCCCTAGAAAACTAACTACTTGTAGTTGTACTGTACAACATCACTTGTGACAAACTTGTTTCACAGAACATTGTTTGGTAACAAGTTGTCAGTCATATATTACCTCTGCCCGTAATGCCACATAGTAAAAACTTATATTAATAAATTAAAGTCTTAAATTGTTTTGAAAAAAATGTTCCTTTAAAAAAGTATGTTCTGAGACAAACTCTTTTATGCCATGTAGCCCAAGCTTAAAAAAAATGTATAATTTACCATTATGTAACTTCTACTTCATTATCTAACTTCCTATGTTGGCTTTACTAATCTCTTGCAGGCAGTTCCTGAACCACCTATTTGGACATGGATGGTAGTAATTCATGATGAAAAGATTGGAAATCAAACTAAAGTGAATGTAGCCATGGCCAAAACCCTGGGTTATACATTAACAAGTGACCCTAATAACTACATGGTCCAGATTAACTACAATGCCTTGGGAATAAATACACTTCCTGTAAGTCTAGATGACCCTTCACATTTCTATGTATTAGTTTCTATTCTAACTCTGTGTGTCTCTCTAGGAAAATAAACAATTTTACTATGGATGGATTGAACTTGTTCTGGAAAAGCTTAACCCAAAAGTTACATTTGATTTGAAGGTTAGATGTGCACAAGGTAAATATTGTATATGCCTCTAACAATCAATACTGATGTGGTAAGTTAGTGATTGTAAAAGCCAAAGTTGCCTGTTTTTTGTAGTAACCCAACCTACCCTTTTGGGGGATGCAGAACAAACCCATACAGATCATGCATAACTCATGTAGTTGAAAGGTCTTTAAAAATAACTTTAGGTCAGAAGTAGGGACTTTGTCTCTATCACAGATGTAACTTTTTTCCATACTTATAGGGCCTTTCCCATGTGATGGAACCCAAATGATCATCTCAATTCCTCAGATGGCTGGTAAACTACAATTTATCGAATTTGACAATGTTGCCATTCCAATACCAAGCAGCGTTTCTGCACTTCAAAGGCATGGGCTAACAGTTGACACAAGAAGTGGAACACAAATCTCAATCAGCAAGGAGAAGCTAACAGTAAAAATGTCACTGTTGTGCATTGGCTCATTCCTTTAAATATCTCGGTTCCATATTCACCTAATATTTGGCCTCTGTTTTTAGGTATTGCCAAACAATGACCCAGTGATGCATTACTTGCCCTCTCTGACTCTGATCTTTGCATTGGGTGATGTTAGCCTGGCAATGAGGCTTGAACAGGCAATGAGGCTTAGTGGACAGTGTAAATACATCCCTACTCAAAGTAAGTTGGCTTTTGTAAAACTTTTTTATCTTTGTTTTTTTTTGTTTTTTTTCTTACTACTTTTTTCTTTTCCCTAGCTAAGTATGTCTGCTCAAGCGATGGTATAGTGACCGTTGAGGTTCTGTCACTACAAACAATCCCTAATCTGAACTTGGATAAAGTAATTTTGGGAAATAAAACATGCGATCCAAAGACACAGAAGACGGAGAGCAGGATAATTTTTACTTTTCCTTTACAGAATTGTAGCACAATGAGAGTATGTCTTCATTTTTATTTTTTACCTGAATTTCATAAGCTACAACCATTAAATGACAACTTCTTGTAGTTTGTAGGTGGAAATGTCATCTATGAGATGGAACTACATGCCCTCTGGAAAGATTATCCTATAAAGCCAATATCAAGAGACAGTGAGTTCAGGTATATATGAAACACAGAAGGTTCTACTAAAATTTGGTATTCCTGGAAAAGTTTGTTTGACTTTAGTTATTAAGTGGTTTGCTTTACCACCTAATTATAAAAAATTCAGAGATTACACTAGATCTGAAGACATTTGAGGTAAACTAAATGACTTTCCCTTAATCAGCAGATCCCTCAATGGCACTGGTCCTTCTTGCAATCCATCCTGGGCTTCTTTGTCCTGGCACAGGAGTGCCACCATCTTGTTTTCTTGCTTGGCCACCATCTTGCACTGCACAGGTGTGAGATCGCATGACGTAGCTGTTAAGGGGCAGAAAGAGCTGATCTGCACAGAAGGGAGCAGCCAGTGACTCCTGGGATACATGACATTGGTGTCCCAGTAGGCTCTGAGCTCAGTTTTTACTTTGCTGTAGTAATTAGCCTTAAATAGACAGTACTGCAAAAAAATCAACACATAGAAGGGTTGTCTGCCCTTCTATGTAAAGTGATAAATGAGTTTAGGTATGGTATAAATGGTTATTGTCTAAAACATTGATCCCTTTCATCTTTAGGACAGTTTATTTGAGATGGCTCCCACCTTGTCAGGGAATAGAAAACATAATAAAAGGCTCGCATGAGCAATAGCTGCCAGTTCTGCATTTTCTGACCTGGTGAACATTTCTTCTATCTGCATCCATAGACACCTGTGCTTAGAGGCATGTGACATACCCTGTCCCATCTGCAATACCCTACTAATTTAACCAAATGTTGGAATGTGGGCCACATTTGGAAGGAATTTTGGCTCAGGACCACTATTCAGGTGCAACTTCCCAAACCTGAAAACTACAGGCAATAGAGAATGTCTGCACATGCTAGGAATTCCAGACTATGCCGCTACAGTAGTATATGCTATCAGGGGGAAGATAAAGTACTTAGGAGTAAGTGGGATAGCCTTTCATTGCCTTCACAAAGGGCTTCAGGCTTGGGCAACTACAAACAGTTTATACTAGCCTCAGCTTTTTTTTTTTTTTTTACTGCCTGTTGCATCCACACTACTTGCAACTATCTGATCTTGGATGGGTTGCTCTGCCGTTTTGATTTCTGCACTCCTACAGATACTAGGTAAGCAGTTGATCCAGATCTTAATAGCTATGGTGTAAGTTCATTGGGTGGACAACAAGTTCAGTGCTCCCCAGACTTGCCACTTTTTAGCATTTGCCCTTCTGCAGAAATTTAGACCAGGCTTATCGGCCAGTACCCTTAACTTTCTGCACTCCTAGATGGTACAGATCCCAATGTCCTTTGATTTTGCTAGATCCTAGAAGGCCCTACAATAAATCCACCCAGACCATTTGCCACAGTTCTTTGGTATCTCCAGCCCTAGCAGGTCCCACTGAGCCACGTAAGTGAATTATCCTGGGAAAGGGGACTTAAAGGGTTATATCAGACAACTCCTCCTTTTCCTCAAGTATTCAGAACCATATTGCAAAGGGAAAACCTAGTATGTAGGCAGATATATGCAATTTTGCTTTGGGACCGGCAGCTGTATTATGGAAGCCTTTGAACATCTCAGTTCTTTCCTGAAAGGGGGATCAATCTCTCAAAACCATCCTAGAGAATTTAAGGGGAAAGGAAGCTGCAGCTTGGGACTAATGTGTCCACAATTGTCAGGCATACCAAGGATTGTCTTGATCTCCGCAGTCTATTCCTTTTTATTATATGTGCACAGGTGTAGGATTAGTCCAAGTTGCAGGTGAACTGTACTTGGGATAGATCTGATGACTTTACTGTACTGCACTCAAGTGTCTATGTTGATTCATTCATTAGGTTACTGCCCAGTTTCTGTTAATGCTACAATCTATCTCCTGAAGAAGCGGGTTTTATCCAGGAAACTTGTTGGGAAAACAAGCATTTAATTGCTTATTTTTAATTAACTTTTTTTTTTTGTAGGGAGACACTTCGTTGTCGGTACAATATCTCTGGTTGGGCTTCGTTTAACTTTACTATGATGACTCCATCTCCTATCTCAATCACTGAAAGAGTTGATGGTCCAATTTTCTTTAAGCTAAATCTTTATCAAGGTATGGTGGTACATATCAATGCCACAAATTAAGCATGTGGAACTGGATGTAAATCAAGTTGTTTTTTTCTATAGATGACTCTTATGGGGTACTGTACCAGGATAACCAGTATCCAGTCGTGAAGACGCTTCGGGATCCAATCTACCTAGAAGTACAAGTCTTGAATCACACTGATGAAAACATTGAGCTGGTGCTGAATGATTGCTGGGCAACAATGTCATCGGACCCTACCAGCTCCCCACAATGGAACATTGTTGTTGATGGGTATGTTTGCTGAATACAATGCAGTTTTAGGCATAATGGAGAAGGCAAAAACATGTGAAGCCTAAAAAAAAGCTCCTGATGCCTAGTTAACTAGTTGCTGTAAACAATGCTGTGTACTGATCATCATTTCAGGAGATATATCTGGGTGAATGCTAGGTTAAAGTGTTTATACAATTTGCTTTTTGGTAAAGTTCTACTGCCCCACCAAGAGTAGAATAACCTAGAAATGTCAGCTCTAATACCTGGTAAGGTTTTTGCTCCCA
>NC_092864.1:72091348-72127773 GCF_032062135.1 Pyxicephalus adspersus | reverse complement strand
AGAGATTTGAAGTCAAGGCTTTTGCATTTATTGTGGGTGGTGGTCTATCAACTGAAGCTGTAAGTACAAAACAATACAGATTTTGGTGGCTTTACACTTCCACTCTATGGGGGGGAAATGTCAATTCTAAATTTTTTTTTTTTCCTCCATAAATGTCCTACACTTGATTAGGTGTTCAAGTGGCTTTTGCTAATGGGAAATGCAATGGCGGCACATGGCCATTCTTGTAATTGATTTTGCATGCCACATCAGTATAACACCCCTAAGCAATCACTTACTTCCAACACAAGGATGAGATGTTGGTAGAACAGGGATGGTCCAACAAATGTCACCTCCTGGTGTTATACAAATAACATCTACAGTCTCATGTTCCATGTGAATGGGTTGATGTGTCTGTACTTTGGGGGGGAAAAACTGGTACCTGGACAGATGCCTTTACTGGGTCACTTAAAAACGGTGTTCTAAATCTGGAGCTCAGTTGTATGGTCAATGTAGTTATTGACCAAGCTATTGTGGCAATGCTGAGGCATGGGAAAAATCAATCCTAGTGTCATGAATGACTACAGTTCATGTTACTGGTCCTGTGTAGCACCATTGACTTGGTTTCTAGTATGGTACTGAGAAATATAGCTGCAGGGCTTTGAGCAAGTGTAACTAGCAAAGGGTTGAGTGGAGGTTATAAAAGCTGAAAACTGGGTACAAATAGCAAACTTTCAAATTGGCAGGCATATATAACATCTGTACTAGGTATATCAATATAACTGGGGGTCACTGCACACACGTCTACAAACTACATGACCATAAGTATTCTTATTTTGCAGGTCTATTTCCACTGCAGTGCTCTTATTTGCAGTACCCTGTCTCCAGACAATCCTCTCTGCACAAAAACTTGTCCATCTAGAAGAAAGAGGGGTAAGTGTTAACCATTTACTTCCCAACATATGTAGCTGTTATACATGGTTTGTCTTTTTGTTGTAGATGAGTTGGTTATGAACAGACATTCTATGCTGGCTAGTCTTCCTGGACCACTACTGTTTGTTGACTCCGATCCTGCTATGATCCTACAAGGTAATGTAGAATACATATACTACACTATACTACAAGTGATTTGTCAAGTTGGTTGCTTATTCTGTGTATTTCTTCTAGATGAGAACAGCATTATTGAACAAATCACTCTTGGCGTTCTGCCTGCTTTCGGAATAGTTGCTGTGATTGTCCTGGTCGTCATTCTAGTGTCCAGCTTCAAACAAAAGGCAATCCATTGACTGTTAAAAATTTTGTAATAAAAACAATACTTCAATTAAATGTGGAAGTGCTTTATTAGGTATCTAACATGCTTTATTCTATCTTGTTTGTGTATATCAGCATGTTCCTCTACCTGCCTAAGATCTATGGAGTTTTATGCAACCCTGGACATCCTAGCCAGGTTCTTTCTACCTGGAATGTTGAGCATTAGAATGGTGGGGGTACTGGCATAATACAATAACTCTGCAGCACAGCATTATTGACTTGCATTAATAATTTGCTTGTTAGTCCTTCCTGTACCTTGAAGATAAACATCTGGAAGGGGGATGTTACTGGGACATGACTGCCTATGTCCATATAAATGGCTACAAATATACATTTGGGGCTTGGCTTGTGAAAGTTAAGTCTTAACTTTGACATTATGTGCAAATAACTAAATATGGGTGATATCTGCTTCTAGTGTGAAGCTAGATTGGTTGCATAGAAATGTACTATTTTAACTAAAGGCAGGGCCATACCATGTGTACCATGATGGCTCCTACAAATTATGCAAGTCTTGGAGCATAACTGCATACAGAAGCCAGCAATGCCAGGCCAAGTGTCAAAATCTAGATCAATGCAATAGCTGGAAGACTACCTCTAAAAAGTTTACTTTATCATTTTTGAAATTTTTCACAAAATGCATCTCGTATGCAAGAGATGTTTTAATATTATGCAAGCTTAGGTGAAGTAATGGGATACTACATCAAGTAGGGTATTGAATTAAACAAATCTGCTAATGCAAGCAAACACCAGTCCTCAATCTTCTAACAACTTTTCAAATTGTTGAATAAAAAGATGTGTGGCAAGGGGAAGCCCTCTATCCTCTGATCACTACTTGGTTTGATATGAGAAAGTTTTGTGACCCAAGACCCTTCATGTGTCTGACTTTAATCATAAGGTGCCTGGCCTGGTTGTATAAGGCTAAGAGAAGAAAAGACAGGCTTCGCTAAGGGTTTGCTTTGGGATAATCAGTCTGTGGTCATTCTGTACAAATTTATACTGTTAAATGGAAGTTGCAGGAACTCAGTCCCGACATGTTTTGGCTATTAAGGGCTTCCTCAGGATTTAAGAGTTGATATGTTTCATTTGCTGATATGATTAAGGGGCTATGTGTTTATGATAGGGTTAAGGATGGGAGCAGACACATGGTTGTAGTAAAGGTAAGTTTTCTAGATAAGAAAAGGGTATAAGTATGCTGCCTGCAGGCAAAGTCTGCTAGCCATGTTTTGGTGGTATACAATAGGGTAGTAAAGTACCACCACAAAACATGGCTTCTGCAAATAATATGAAATTATGGTGCTCCAGGCAGGTCCTGCATAGTATGTACAGCTGGTCTTAATAAATATCCTATGGTGCCTGCTGCTCCAACAAGCTATCACAAGGGCCTGCTTTTCACAGGCACTTATTTTTCAGTTCTGTTGTCATACCTGAGTATGACATAGATTCAATACAAAATTATTTCAATTTCCCACCAGCAGGAAGATGGGGGGGGGGGGGGGGATGCTGACAGCAAGGTAAGTGGGGTTTTATTATGTGTTTAGGTACCCCAAGTGTGACACGGGAATACAGGTGTGTGGGTTGTTTGTTTTTGTTTTTTTTTAATATATGGAAAATCCACCCCAAGTCACTCAGGAATACTGCTAGGGAGGGTTTATTTATCTTTCTATTGCAATCAATGGGAGCATTTGGGTGTTTTGTGCTTTACAAGTCTGTGTTTAAAATTCCAATGGGCTAATCTACACCAGGAGAGGCACTTTTTTGTGTCATAGATAATGGTCCTTTCTGTATTTCAAAAATTGATTTCCATGGCATTTTTAAATCTTAAAAATCTAATTGCACTTTTAACTGCACCATATATGATTTCTAGTGGTTTAAAGGCAAGCTTTAAAACACCTGAATTTCAAACATGGGCTTTTAAAGCCTCAGGTTAAACACATGGGAAATGGTTTGTGTAGACCTAATATTAATGCTGTAAGTTCAAAAGTGGTATGTTTTTATAAGCATTAACCACCTGGGCATTACACTGATGTCTGGATTTCTGTACTAAAAGCGTTATAGGTTTTTTTTTTTTTTTTTTTTAATTGTAGACCAGTAACTTACAGAAATATGTCCGAACAGGGTTCTAGTAGATCTCATGAATATAAAAAAGTTTGAAACACAATCATGTAAAAAAAATAAACAAATAAAATAAATAAAATTAAATAAACACGAAAATCAGCTTAAACAAGAAAACATAAATAAATACTGAAAATGTAATAATTCAGTATACTGTATAGTAATATATTTTTCTAAAACACCTCCCTAGTGTGGTAAATTTTAAAATGGCACATACCTATAGACCAAACCACATAAATATATTTTGGATTGGATACAGGACTTTGTATTGAATCCAATACAAAATATTTTAATTTCCCGCTACGACCCCCGTCGACGGGCACACGCACGGACATTATCAGGAATCACCAAGGGACGCATACGCGAACGCCGGGTATTCTAATTCTTTCCAAACTTCCCTGCAAAAAGTGTAAAATTTTTTGCATGAAAATGTATTTCAGATTGTAGGCTATAATTCACCGAATTACTCAATAATTACTTATAATTCACTGAATTACAACAAATTACCACATAACTCACCGAACTATGTCCAAAATTTTATAAATGTAATAAAAAATTTTTTATAAAACAAAAAAATCTTTAGAAAAAAATGGTGTATAATAGAATGTATATGTACAGTAACTTATATTGTATATATAATACAATTATATATATATATTATATAAAGATTTCTTTGTATTAGACTCAATACAGCTTTTTTGTATTGAGTTCAATACAAAGTGATTTGAATTTCCCACCCCGCCTCCCACAATGACGCACGTTGCACTCTAGTGGTTATAGTATAAAGTAAAATAAATGCAGAGAAATATATTAAAAGTACACAAAATCCAACTTTTCTTTGGGGGAGCTAGAACTTAACAGTCAATGCAACTGCTGTTTAATCTTAATGAACTCTTGCTGCATACATGGTCTTTTCTGGTTTCAACAGATTTTTATTAGTTTTTACAAAAATATAAACGAAAGGGAAGGCATCAATATTCAAATATCAATTCACAGAACTCCCAAGCATACAAACAAAACAAAATGCTAGTAAAAAAAACATATAGCAGGCACTAGCAATTTGCATAGGACTATACGTCTTAAATCCCATTAGATATGGTATACAAAAACAAATTCTTGAAAACAGTAACCATTAAAAGATATCGATAACGTAGAGAGTAGGGAACAAGGAAAGGTAAGTTGCACAAATAGCTGATTTTTACTTTCTGGAACTGTATTTCTTATTATACACCTACCATTATATGGACCGTATTAATCCCAGCCCATAGGCATATTGTACTCAATCCATGGAAACCAGATCTTCTGAAATTTGGGCACAGAAATTTGTTATGGTGGGATTAGCAGACCACCAGGCCCTGGCAAATAGTTTTAGCTGAAGTAAATAGGTAAGTCAACAATTTGGACTGGTTATTGGTACAAACAGAAGGCTTCACGATTAAAAAGACCTCCACAGGTTGTTTTGTTGTGTCCAAAATCTTTTCACCTTGGGACATTCCTACCTAATAAGATTTAATGTTTTCACTGTTCTACATCCCCAAAGCAACCTCCAGAGCAGGTGGGTTTTATCCTAGCCAAACAGTTCGGTAGTATTGCATCTTCAATTTATAATTGGCTTCCACCGCCGATGCATTTATGCTGCAATGTGCTACTGTATGCCAAATTTGTTCCTGATCTTCCTGCCCTAGCGATAAGAGAAGTCAGTTTCCCAGTGGGACACGTAGGAGGGGGTAGAAGTACATTTCTGTACTAGGTCACTATACGTGGCTGATGAGGATCTTGTACACACCTGCTCAAACCAGGTCATGTTAAATGGACTAAGTGCCCCCCCCCCCAGCTTGGCATAGGTAACTTGTTGAATTTTTAAATATTTCTGATGAATGAGCTTCTGATGATTGTTGTGAAACACAGTGAAAGGGAGTTTCCCAAAGAGATTGATAATTGCCATTTACCAGCTAAATTGGTTCTTCCATTCACAGTATAAAGAAAAAATTACTGAGGGGTTTGCTCTCGAACAATGCGTGCTCTTTTCTAGCTGTATGCAGGTAAATAGAACAGCAAGTATATGTTGTAAACCCAGCAATAGATCTTCCCTGTCCTTGCTTACCATTCCCCCACAAACCACTATTTCCCTAATTGTACAACCACACCAACCTCTGGGAAATGGCCAGATGACCATTTATTACCAAAACCAATATCAAAATACCTGTATGATGAAATAGGAATAAATAACTTTTAACCACATAATATATTGGTCCCAACATAACTAATGATAACTAACCATAACTAACTATAACAAATTATAACTAATAAATAACCAGCCATTGCTTCATAGCTTACTAACCATACCTAATCGACCAACTAACCATAACTAGCCATAACTAACCATAATTACCTAAAACTAACTAAACATAACTAAACCCCCCGAAACCCTTCCCATCTCATCAGGCTGCAGGTCCTATCTATGGGGGAGCTGCTTTAGGCTCCTATGAGACTTTCTGATTATTCCTCTGGAGAGCCACCTAAGGGTAAACCTTTTTAGCAAGTCAAATACAAAAGCCTGCAATACGCTAGGTTTGGGTGGGAATGACCTGATAAGAAGAAAGTTTTGGCTGTTATGCCCCTATGGGTCATAAGAAAAAAAAAGCAACTGGTAATATTCAAAATTTCACAAGAGTACATACAAGGATACAAGTCATATCAATTAAAGTAAATCCAAAGCAGTATATATGATAAACAGATTTACAACCTTTCTATTTAGAGTGTACATTTGTGTCCTTATGTGTGTATTATTAAGTTCAAAATACATATGTTGGTAACATATCAGGTAAGAACAGGTTTACGAATCTGTATTGCATATATGGATGATTTGCAGTTTAATATGTAGATTTCTGGTGTTGCATGGTTGTGACGCATTAATCATTTATGTATTTCCAGGTAGTTGTAAAATGGAACTTTTGAGACAAGAATCAGAAAGTCATCAAGAATTCTGATGTATAGGCTAAAAAAATAAGGAGAAATAATTGACTGTGTAAGAAATGATGGAGGAATAGGTTGATGGAGACATAATAATATATTGAACAAATGGTGTCCATTTTTGTTAGAAGCGGATGTTAAGAAGCTTACAAATAATATTAAGGCAATGATTTAGACTTACCAGTGGAGTGTAGTAGATGGTCGGTAGGATGGATTTCTTCCCAAATTGCGGCTGTCATGTGAAGAGATGCGGCCATATGGATAATGTGTTTGTAGGGGGAGCCTTGTATAGTCTCTTCCCGCATCAAAAGATATTCTTCAGAGACATCAGAGAAAATAGGGAAGAAATATTTTCCTGGCGTGTTGCACTACTTCCTCTCTGGAAGGCTTACACTCTGCCAGCACTCCCACTGTTCTGGGCTTTCATTATCGGGCTAGGCCGGTCAGGGCCCCGGCTAGGAAATTATAGTAAGGTACAACCTTCTTATAGCATCTGACAGTCCCAAAGAATAACATTACCCATTTCTTGGTTTTGGGAGTAGGCCAGGCTATTATGGCCTCAACCTTTCCTGTCTCACACTGAAACACAGGCTGTTAGTTTATGGCTGTTAGTGACTAGCCACAATAAAATTCATCTGTATTTTTGCACATAGAGGCCTCCATTTGATCAGACATGAACTGTGGGCGCTGGTTGCTGATGAGCTTGGCTATGAACCCGAAACTCTGCCGTAAAACTGAGGTGAAGATTTCCAACTGAGCATTAGTAAGTTTTGCCTGGAGGAAGGAAAGTGCCACTGCTTCTGGATAACAGGTGGCATAGTCCACTACTGTTGACATGTACCACATGCCTAGCTGCTGGCAGTAGGTAAGGGCCCAATTATATCTACAGCAACAAAAGGGCTCATCAATCACAGTCTAGTTGGTCAAAGTATCAGGTTGGTTATTCCAGCTACAAGCAGCACAGAAGAAGTGTGTTAGCGTTGTAATTTGCTTTAGTGTAGGGCAGGCAATCAGGAGATGTCCAGATATGCCGCAGTTGGAGCAGTTCTGAGTATCTGCTGAACCCAAGTCCATAGTAGAAGCTCCAGGTGTTGTTTACTGTGGAGCTTGACTTGTTTGGGCAGAAGTAGTAGGTGCTGGTGGTGGTCTTTCTCCTCTCCAGGAGCTAAGAGGAGCTCTGCTGCTATCAGGCATTCGAGTAGTGGCGGAGGTGTGCTGGTGCTCTAAGAAACTGTTTGACCTCAGGGGAACAGCTATAAAGGAATTGGTCATGAGGTCTCCCAAGGTCTCATAAGTTTATTTTTTCTGACTGACCAGAACCTTGTGGTTGTCAGTGGTCCCTTTATGCAGGGGCCGGAACTTTTTCCAAATAACTTCTGGGATTAGCTCATACTTGGCAATTGTAATGTCTTTTATAGCCTTGTAGTCTCGATCCAGCTCATGTTGCAACCTTACAAAAGCATCCACAGCTTTACCTCTCAACCCCGGGGTCAGAACACTGGCCCACTTCTCCTGGGGCAACTGATACTGACGGCATTTTTCAAAAGACTGAAAACTAGAATATTCCTGGACTATTACTATCTTTTTACAATATGAACTATATACTAATGGTACTACTTGCAGACAAATTTTTGTCAGAGAATCTGCTCCTGAGATGTTTATCTAGTTCAGGGGTCGGCAAACTCCGGCCTTTTGTCCAGTTGCAGCCTAGCCAGTAGTTCAGTCTGGCCTAACGCCACCTGGCTGACCTGGCCTAATGCCGGCCGGCAACCCGCGGCTCTGAAGCCACGGGTTGCTGGCGGATTGGTCAGGGGGCGTTAGGAACTACCGGAGCCGTTGGACCTCTGGTGCCGCCCCCTTGCAGTTGCTCCCCTATTTACCGCGGCCGGGGTTGATACTTCCGCCGCCGCGGTATTAAGGAAAAGCTCCCTGAAGATAAATCCCTCTCCTTTGCAATACATATGGTTTTTCCCTGGTGGTGGGCAGGTCTGGGCTAGTGTGCTCCCGCCCACCCCATAAATGCCCTAGTGGCCATAAAACTTTGCTGACCTCTGATCTAAAATACTACAACTCCTTGTTTGTTTGGTTAATTTAATTGTAATATAAATGAAAATTGAAGAAACGTAAAATGCCCATGGCAAAGTTTAAAATAGTTTGGCATTGAACTGCCTAATTGAAATGACTTGATCATGTTGTGGTTTACTGGGAAAGTCATTATTTTTTCAGCTAGTACTCCTTCACCTATCTCTGTACTCCAGGTACTTATTAAATTAGCTATTTTAACGACACCTAGAATTTAGCAGTTTATGATCCAAATGCCTCAATTTAGGTTCCACGATTTATACAAAAGTGAAACATTGTCCATTTGTTGAGCGCAGTGCTAGTAACCGTTCAGTAAACGTGGTGCTTTTAAAAGCCTCACTAAACCCCAAATCCAGCAAGGCCTCTATTTTTCTTACAGGTTTCTTTTTTAGGGTTTTTTTTATGAATTTTTGCTCACAGGATTTAAACAAACACAGCCAATCATAGTGATCACATTAGGGAAATACATACAAAACAAACTGTTCCAGTCTAACATGGAAATTTCCCTTGGGAAGTTTTTCTTGCATTTACAAAACAGGAAGTGAAAGTAAATCTCCCAAGCAGAAATAGAAGTAGAAAAAGAAAACTTGGCAGGGGTTATAACCCTTTAGTCTGTCTATGATGTTATCAGTTTATGTTTCTTCTATTTATTCTTGTTCTATGTACAAGAATGCATAGAACAAGAATCTGAACAATCTGCTAATAGGACACCTAGAAAAAGATCTGAAGATGAAAAATAATAATATGCAATGTGACTTGTGTAAATCAAATATCCGTCAAAGCAGTGTAAATGTGTTTTTTCTTTCACCTGGTGAGGTGTAAAGCAAAATGTTTTTACAACTTGAATAAAATACATTCATACGTACTAGCGCCTCTCTACATACACTCTCAATGAGGCTCGGAACTTGCTTTCCAGCTATTAATTAATTAATAGCTGGAAAGCTATAATCGAGTTCATTTGGACTCGAACCAGCCAAAGAAATCCTTTACTTCTTGTCCAAGGGAAACCCCTGCCATCTGGTAATGTTCTTCACGTACCAGTGGGGCAAGTCATAGTCTTCCATCGTCGGAAGCTGCCTGTCACCACAGCTATGCCTCAACAACCGCGGACCGCCACCATGAGCACCAGCTCCAGAGCACCTTTCGGCCCAGTTAGATGTTCGCCCGTGTGGGCATTTTTTAATGTCCATAGTGATGACAACACTATGGTCAACTGCAAACTGTGTGCTCAACACTTTAAATGAGGCAAAAACCCACACAAACTTGGAACAAGTTGCATGAGCACACATTTAAAAAGCCACCACCCGGTAACCTGGCAGGAACACCTGGTGAAAGCACAGAGCTCTGTGCAACCATGTCCGCCCAAGAAGCAAGCTCAAACTGCTCAATCTTCCTCCGCTGCCTTTCCTTCTTCTGCCACCAAAGTTACCCGTGCTGCTGCCATCAATTTGAGTGGGGCATGTAGCCGAGCATTACCTTTTTCAGGCTCCACCAGCGGTGAGCAGGAGCTCCAACGCAGATCAGCTGCTGTCACACTGCTAGCAGTCAAGACCAGGCATCATTGCCATCCCCCACAACTTCTACCCCACTGTCCAATCTTTCTGTGGTTAGCATTAGCAGCATCCAACCTTCCATCCCCCAGATGCTGGAGCGCAAGAGGAAATATGTCCCAAATGACCCCAAAACAAAGCAATGCGGCAATTGCACAGCTGATAGCATCAGAGCTCCTCCCTTACCGGCTGGTGGACTCCAATGTGTTCCGTTACGCATTTCTCTGCAGGAACCCACAGTACAATATGCCTAAATGACAGTATTTTGCACAAAAATGTGTTCCTGCTTTGCATTGGTTGGTCAAGCAAGCATAGACATGGGAAGATATGGGTAACTTTGGTGGCAACAGGGGAAGATGCAGCTGCAGCAAGGCCTGCATACCTACCTCCCCCCAGAGCACATCGCCATGCAATTTCCTCCTCAACCTCCACTTCCACCTCCTTCTTTGACTCTTGTGCCTTAAACTATTCTTCCAGGGACACTTTGCAGTGGAGACCCAGCACCTCCTATTCGGCAGCATCTGTTTACCGCCAGCAAGATCATGCAGTTTGCTATTTCAGTGCACAATTCCTATGTTGCCACGCAGTCCTGAGGTTGCGAAGCCTGTGTTCCCTCTGCCACAGGGGCATAGCCATTTTAAGTGCCTTGTGGGAGCAGGAGGACAAATGGCTAACTCAATGGGGCCAATCCGCTGGCAGCCCTGCATTGTGGGAAAGTCACACACGTACCTTGCCTGGCTCACGTCATGAACCTTATAGTACAGCACTTCCTTAGGATATACCCGG
This sequence comes from Pyxicephalus adspersus, assembly GCF_032062135.1. Lineage (NCBI taxonomy): Eukaryota > Metazoa > Chordata > Amphibia > Anura > Pyxicephalidae > Pyxicephalus > Pyxicephalus adspersus. The sequence goes on along the minus strand of NC_092864.1, from coordinate 72,116,980 downwards.
GCCTCCAGCCGCTGTTGCTGAAGGCCAGAAAGTTGTCAGCACATTTCTGCAAGTCGTACACAGCCAGTGCCAGATTGGTGGATTCACAGCAAAATCTGAACCTGCCAGTGCACCGGTCAATTTGTGATGTGGCCACGCGTTGGAATTCCACCTTTTACATGCTGCAGCGGTTGGCTGATCAACAGAAAGCTGTGGTGGATTACGTGGCAGAGTCTGTTTGTTTGAGACGTATACCTACACTACCTTTCTTCAGCCCTGCGGAGTGGCTGCAAATGTAGGACTTGTGCACTGTATTGTCACCTTTTGAAGAGGCCACCAGGATGATCAGCAGAGATCAGGCCTGTGTCAGTGACACTATCCCCATCATAAGTCTGCTGGAACAGATGATGGTGGATCTCGGACACGACACAGAGCAGATGCCGCATCAAGAGACGTTTCAAACATCATCTCGGACATGCGTGCCTACTAGACATAGTGCACCACAAATCCAGGAAGAGGAGGTGGAAGAGGATGAGGTGGACATTGCAGGCATGGCAGAAGGGGAGGAAGGGGCAGAGGAGGATATTGGGGGTACTTGAGCATCCATCCACCCAAACACTAGGCGCCATGATCCGTGGATGGCAAGACCAGGCGGAGGAGGAGGAGGACGACGACCCTGTGCTGCTGTTCGACCCACAGGAGTCTGGGTACAGAATTACCTCTGTGGATGGTTTAAGCCACATGACAGGCTTCATGCAAGAGTGCAAAGCCAAAGATACACACATTGAACACATTAAAACTAAAACTGACGACTATTGGATTGCTACATTACTGGATCCACGTTACAAGCCTGAGATACAACAACTGATCTTGCCCCAATACATGGGACTGAGCTCTGCATGGGACATCTGCAACCTGCAAAGCCAGGAACCACTGGGCTACTGGGTATCCAAGCTTCAGCAGTGGCCGGAGCTGGCAGAACATGCCATTCAGATCTTTGCCTGCCCAGACACAAGTGTGTTATCTGCAAGAGCGTTCAGTGCAGCTTGGGGCATAGTGAGCGACAATGGGATTTGGCTCTCCACAGAAAATGTTGCCGGGTCGCATTTATTAAAATTAATAAGGCCTGGATCGGCAATGACTTCAACACCCCCTCTGCAGAGTGTACTGATTAGTCGTCCACTGCTGCACGGCCTGCTGACACCTTGATGGGAAGAGCACTTTCACAGCCTTCAGCATCTGCTTCTACTCCTCACCCTAGTGGCCCTCTACCTCTACTCTGTCTCTGAGGTCAATAACTTGCAATGTAGCTGTGTAACTGGCTAATTTTATTTTAACGAGCATCCATCAGTAATGGCCTTCAATTTTAATGCCCTCCTTGCTCCGTCTCAGGGCCCACCGCCTCCTCCTCCCAGTACCCAGCTCTGGATGCCAGACTAGACTTCAGCTTAACAGGGTCTTCTTTCCCCGCTGATTCCTCCAAGCCCAATCCCTTTCATGTGGTTTCGCTATATAGTAGGTAGGGACAGATTGCGGACGGCATTAGTTTCCGGCATCTAAAGTCAGGTACTGGGCAGGTGGCAGCATCATTTACAGCAGGAGGAGGAGGCGGTGGGCTCTGAGATGGAGTGTGGACGGCATTCGTTTCTGGCATCTAAAGTCAAGTACTGGGCAGGTGGCAGCTTCATTTACAGAAGGAGGAGGAGGCTGTGGGCTCTGAGATGGAGTGAGGACGGCATTCGTTTCTGGCATCTAAAGACAGGTACTGCACAGGTTGCAGCTTCATTTACAGCAGGAGCAGGCATTAGTTTCCAGCATCTAAAGTCAGGTACTGGGCAGGCAGCAGCATCATTTACAACAGGAGGAGGAGGAGGTGGTGGGCTCTAAGACAAAATGTGGACTGCAATCGTATCTGGAATCTACAGTCGGGTAGTGAGGACAGGAGGCAGCATCATTTACAACAAGAGGAGGAGGAGGTGGTGGGCGCCGAGATGGAGTGTGGACAGAATTAGTGTCTGGCATCTAAAGTCAGGTACTTGGCAGGTAGCAGCATCATTTACAGCAGGAGGAGAAGGCGGTGGGCTCTGAGACGGAGTGTGGACAGCATTAGTTTCCGGCATCAAATGTCAGGTACTGGGCAGGCAGCAGCATCATTTACAGCAGGAGGAGGAGGCGGTGGGCTCTGACACTGAGTATGGACGACATTAGTGTCTGGCATTTAAAGACAGGTACTGGGCAGGCAGCAGCATCATTTACAGCAGGAGGAGGTGGTGGGATCTGAAACGGATTTTGATAGATAGCAAGTGGTATCAGAATTAATTTTCTGCATTTTTTCTACAGCAATACAGAAAATTTTCTGTGTATTTTCATAGATAGCATCTTGCTATCCATCAAAATAAACATAAAAATTTCTGTATTTCTGTAAGAAAATACAGATAATTATTTTTGATTCCACTTGCTACCTATCAAAATCAACAGAAAAAATTCTGTATTTCTGTAAAAAATTACAGAGAATGAATTCTGATAACACTTGCTACCTATGAAAATAAACAGAAAATTTTCTGTATTTCTGTAATAAAATACAAATAATAATTTCAGGTACCACTTGCTACCTATCAGAATAAACAGAAATAAATTCTGTATATCTGTAAACAAAAAAAATACAAATAATTAATTCTGATAACAATTGCTACTTATCAAGATAAACAGAAAAAATTCTGTATTTCTGTAAAAAAATACATAGAGTTAATTCTGATAACACTTGCTACCTATCAAAATAAACAGATACATTTCTGTATTTCTTAAAAAAAAATACAGAGAATAGATTCTGATCCTACTTGCTAAATAAATAGAAAATTTTCTGTATTTCTGAAAAAAAATTACAGAGAATTGGTTCTGATACTTCTTGCTATCTATTAAAATAAACAGAACATTTTCTGTATTTCTGTTATCAAATACAGATAATTATTTCTGATACAACTTACTACCTATCAAAATAAACAGAAAAAAAGTCTGTATTTCTGTAAAAAAAATACAGAGAATTAATTCTGATCCTACTTGCTAAATAAACAGAAAATTTTCTGTATTTCTTTAAAAAAAATACAGAGAAATAATTCTGCTCCATCTTGCTACCTATTAAAATAAACAGAAAATTTTCTGTATATCTGTAAAACAAAATACAGATAATTAATTCTGATCCTACTTGCTAAATAAACAGACAATTTTCTGTACTTCTGTAAAAAAAATACTGAGAATAATTCTGATACTTCTTGCTACCTATTAAAATTAACAGAAAATGTTTTGTATTTCTGTAAGAAAAATACAGAGAAATTATTCTGATAACACTTGCTACCTATGAAAATAAACAGAAAATTTTCTGTATTTTTGTAATAAGAAACACACAACTATTTCTGATAATACTTGCTACTTAACAAAATAAACAGAAAAAATTCTGTATTTCTGTAAAAAAATACAGTGAATTAATTCTGATAACATTTGCTACCTATCAAAATGAACAGAAACATTTCTGTATTTCTGAAATAAAATACAGATAATTATTTCTGGTACCACTTGCTACCTATCAAAATAAACAGAAAAAAATTCTGTATTTCTGTAAAAAAAAATACAGAGAATGAATTTTGATCCTACTTATCCAAATAAACAGAAACTTTTCTGTATTTCTGAAATAAAATACAGATAAATATTTCTGGTACCACTTGCTACCTATTAAAATGAACAGATACATTTCTGTATTTCTTTTAAAAAAATACAGATAATTAATTCTGATCCTACTTGCTAAATAAACAGAAAATGTTCTGTATTTCTGTAATAAAATAAATATTATTATTTCTGATACCACTTGCTACCTATTAAAATAAACAGATACATTTCTGTATTTCTTTAAAAAAAATACAGATAATTAATTCAGATCCTACTTGCTAAATAAATAGAATTTTTTCTGTATTTCTGTAAAAAAATACAGAGAATTGATTCTGATACTTCTTGCTACCTATTAAAATAAACAGAACATTTTCTGTATTTCTGTAATCAAATACAGAGAATTATTTCTGATAACACTTGCTACATATGAAAATAAACAGAAAATATTCTGTATTTCTGTAATAAGACCAGAGAAGTATTTCTGATACCACTTGCTACCTAGAAAAATAAACAGAAAAAAACCTGTATTTCTTTAAAAAAACACAGAGAATTAATTCTGATAACACTTGCTACCTATCAAAATAAACAGAAAAATTTCTGTATTTCTGTAATAAAATACAGAGAATTAATTCTGATAACACTTGCTACCTATCAAAATAAACAGAAAATTTTCTGTAAAACATTTTTGTATTTCTGTAAAAAAATACAGAGAAATTATTTTGATAACGCTTGCTACCTATCAAAATAAACAGAACAATTTCTGTATTTCTCTGATAAAATACGAATAATTATTTCTGATACCACTTGCTACCTATCAAAATAAACAGAAAAAAATTCTGTATTTCTGTAAAAAAATACAGAGAATGAATTCTGATAACACTTGCTACTTATGAAAATAAACAGAAATTGTTCTGTATTTCTGTAATCAAATACAGATAATTGATTCTGATAACACTTGCTACCTATCAAAATAAACAGAAAAAATTCTGTATTTCTTGTAAAAAAAAAATACAGAGAATGAATTCTGATCCTACCTGCTAAATAAATAGAAATTTTTCTGTATTTCTGTAAAAAAGTACAGAGAACTGAGACTGATACTTCTTGCTACCTATTAAAATAAACAGAACATTTTCTGTATTTCTGTAATCAAATACAGAAAAAAATTCTGTATTTCTGTAAAAAAAATACAGAGAATTAATTTTTATAATACTTGCTACCTATGAAAATAAACAGAAACATTTTTGTATTTTTGTAAAAAAATACAGAAAAATTATTTTGATAACGCTTGCTACCTATCAAAATAAATAGAAAAATTTCGGTATTTCTGTAAAACAAATACAGAGAATTTATTCTGATCCTACCTGCTAGCTATCAAAATAAACAGAACAATTTCTGTATTTCTGTAATAAAATACAGATAATTATTTCTGATACCACTTGCTACCTATCAAAATAAACAAATACAGATAATTATTTCTGATACCACTTGCTACCTATCAAAATAAATGGAAACAATTCTTTATTTCTGTAAAAAAAATACAGAGAATTAATTCTGATAACACTTGCTACATATGAAAATAAACAGAAAATATTCTGTATTTATGTAATAAAACACAGATAATTATTTCTGATACCACTTGCTACCTATTAAAATAAACAAAAATTTTCTGTACTTCTGTAATAAAATACCAAGAATTAATGCTGATAACCCCTGCTACGTATGAAAATAAACAGAAACATTTTTGTATTTCTGTAAAAAAATACAGAGAAATTATTCTGATCCTACTTGCTAGCTATCAAAATAAACCGATACATTTCTGTATTTCTTTAAAAAAATACAGAGAATGAATTCTGATCGTACTTGCTAAATGAATAGAATTTTTTCTGTATTTCTGTAAAAAAAATACAGAGAATTGGTTCTGATACTTCTTGCTATCTATAAAATAAACAGAACATTTACTGTATTTCAGTAACCAAATACAGATAATTATTTCTGATACCACTTGCTACCTATCAAAATAAACAGAAAAAATTCTGTATTTCTGTAAAAAAATACAGCCCCCCCCCCCCCCCCCCCCTTCTAAAAATTGAGCAGCGGGGAAGAACAGTAAATCTGTGAAAACTGCATTTGTATGCACTTGTTTTTGAACTATTTACTTAATATAATTTACCGCATTTGAAAACACCTTGGGTTTCTTTTCGTCCTCTTTTTTCAATTTATTTGTACACCTATCAGGGTGAGCGGTTTAATATTACATGTTTGATTAGCACCTCTCTTTCAAAGGTTTCCAAATGACAAAGGACAAAAGCCTATTGTGTAGGACACAAGTATTGTATATGAAAGCATTGTAAAACCTAACAATCCTTACATGTTATAAAAATGTGCTTTGACACCTTTTTATTTATTTATTATTGTGTATGCAAACATTGGGATGCTAATGAGTGGAATTCAGAGGCTAATTAACTTCTTGCATGCTATAAGGAAAAAAAAGAGTTTTAAACCTATTTAAAAATAAAACTTTTTCTTCACTTGGGACATCTATCTATAGGTCCCCTTGACACCCCAATAATTTTGGTGACAACAATATGTTCAGGAACTTTACAATTATTTAAAAAGTTGGTGGCCAGCATTAGTTTGTGGAGGTGAACCTCTGTCTCTCTATTATGAATTTCAAAGTAAAGTATTAGCCGTCCTTTGGTTATATATACAAAAGAACAAAAAAGAAGAAAGGACAAACCCCACTTCTGGTCTTTTTTGTTCTTTTGGCAGCCAGCATTAGCTAACATTAAAAATAGCTGTCCCTGCCTTTATTTTAGTATTGATTTTTGGAAAATTGACATGCTTTTTGCTTTTTTGGGGGGCATGTCCACGCAGGTCCCCCAGACATCTCCAGTAAATTTGCAGATAATAATATGTTCAGGAACTTGCAAAAGTCAAAATCACCAAAAAATGGAATTTTTACTGTGACATTTCAATTTTTTGATTTAACCTCAAAAGTCAAAATGTCTATTCTTATCCCTAATGACCACATTACTGATATCCAAATGACAGCACAAGCAAAATAACTGTCACTTTTCTAGAGTCGTTCACAGAGTGGGTTATATCAAGGGAGTGCTGCCTGTCATTTCACACAAGCTGCTAGCAAGCTTCAGCAGGCTTTCAACAAATTTCTAAAGCTTGTTAAAAACATCAGTTTGTATCGCTTGTTTAAAGTGACAGCCAATGCTGCCAATTAGAATATGGGTTTAACTCTCAAATTTGTGACCACCAGGGATTAGTTAAATCTGGGGGACCTGGGGGAATATGCAAAGTGCCCTATTTAAATGAATGTTTCCAAATAATTTTTAAAAAGAGGATGAAAAGAAAGCAAGGGTGTTTCCAATTGCGGTGAACTATATTGAGTAAATAGTTCAGAAACAAGTGCATACAAAGTTTTCACAGATTTACCTTGCTGCTCAATTTTTAGAGAGGGCCTATACCATCGTTCATATATATCGTGCAGGAACGTTCGTCGTTCGTTTTCTGACGATAATAATTGGAAGTGTGTACGTAGCTTAAGGCGCATGAACTGGCTCCACAAAAATCATCAAATTTAAAATATAACCATAAATCTACTGATAATCTGATATTATGTCAATTGTTGTTTTTATTTTATAAATTACAGACATAAAAGAAAAGAAACTATCCCTTTTCCAGATTGTCTGTGTATCTTTCCCAAAAAACAAGTGACTTGCCCACAAACAAATTGGCCAAACTGTGAGCATGGCTACACTACACCTTTCCAAACAATCGTGATTCTTCAACCAAAAATAATTGTGAGACATTGTGAAATAAAAACAGTCCAATATAAACCTACCTCATAGCCATGTGCGTGTAAAATAACTGTAGACAGTGATGAGACACAAGTGTTATACTTATTATAAGGCAACGGTCGGCAAACTCCGGCCTTTAAGCCAGATACAGCTCCGGAGCTGCGGGTTGCTGGCAGATCAGCCAGGGGGCGTTAGGAACTACTGGAGCCGAAGCCACTGAAGCTTCAGAGCCATCCCCTTGCAGTTGTTTCCCTTTTTACCGTGGCAAGCGTTAACGCTTCCGCGGTGATAAATAGGAAAAGCTCCCTGAAGGTGAATCCCTCTCCTCCGTAATGGATACAGAAGAGAGGGATTTCACTTCAGGAGGCGTTCTCTGGTGGTGGGCGGAGCTATTAGGGCGGGTCCAGCCTAGTGTGCTCCCGCCCACCCCATAAATATATAAGGAAAGGTTAGAAACCAGTGGCTGTAGAATCATTAAATTCTCCCAACCTGGAAGTATGACTAGAAATGCTACTAACTAATGGTCTTCCTGGAGATTTTATTGCATGTTTGTGTAATTTAGAATAAATGGTATAAATTTAGTGTATTGGGGGCAGTGGGAATCAAAAAGTCTTTTCTATTAAGAATACCTAATGCAAAACCTTCCTCCATCCAACAGGATTACCTGATAGTTTTTCATAAGTATAAGTATCCAACCTAATGAATTAGTTGAATTAATTCAATTCTCCAAATAAGTCCTATTCATTCTAACATCCCCCCCCCCCGTTTTTTTTAACCACAAGTTATCACTGGCTTTCAAAGAAGTAAATCGAAATATAGTGATATAAATAACACTGGGGAACACATTAGTAAAAAAATAGAGGTAAATCATACACTTGTTTTTTACTAATTTTTGGGTGGTGAATCCAGAAATGACCCCAGTTCTTTGCTATCACATCCAGTTTGTACGATACAGGGTACCTTCATTTTTGTGAAAAATGTACCTTAATGCTCATATTGCAACCAAGCATGTTGTAGCCCTCCAAGAGTTTCTGGACAATTTCTGTGTAATAATTTGTTTGTGTGTTTCCAAGAAAGTCCTTGACAATGGCTTTGAATGACAACCAAGCATTCTTTTCGACTTCTGACATTGTCCTGATGAAATGTTCATCTTTGATGAGCTGCCGAATCTGTGGTCCATCAAACACACCGGCTTTTATTTTTTTTAAATGACCGGCTAGGAAATGCCAAAATGAGGTATTCGAAACATTCTCCTTCAGTTGGCAAAGCTTTAACGAACTGCTTCATCAGACCCAGCTTCATGTGCAGAGGAGGGAATATAATATTCTTTCTATCAACAAGTGGCTCATGTAGAATGTTTGGATCACCTGGTTTTGGGGCAGATCTTGACTGGTTTTTGGCAGAATGACTCACTTTATGTCTGCATATTCTTCACAAAGAGAAACTGAATGGCCAATTGGGACTGACCCAAATATATTGCCATTGTGAAGGAGGACACACTTTAGGCTCCGTTTTGAGCTATCGATGAATAGTCGCCATTCAGTTGAGTTATAGATTGGATTTCCCAATAACTTCATTAAACCAGGTATGTTATGGCAATACACAAAGCCACTGTCAGTTATAAAGTAGTGCACAAATGCAAATTCTCTGGTTCAAAAGTACGATACCTTCATTCCTATTTCAAGTATGTTTTTAACATGCAGTCTTGAAGCGAAAGTTCTGAAGCCTTCTTCAATAGCCAAATCACTCAACTCATGCTGATCAAATCCCTTATGAACAGAGTCCTCTTCAATTTCAAACTCTTCTCTTTCATTGTTGTCACCTAGTTCATCACCATATTCATGTTCTTAAAGAGAGGGTAGTGTAACGAAAACCAGCACTGGGATTTCATCTGAATGAGCCACTGGGCGTATAGCCCATGGTAGACTAGGATACTCTATGTTACATTTATTTTTCTTGTTATATCCTAACAATATATTGTTTGAAGTTCAGGGAAATTTTTGCGAGACTGTCAGAGGCATTCTCGCTTATCCCTAATGTTCCCACTTTGACTGGGAATGGTGAAACTGCCACAGATATAACAAAATGAATCAGGGTTGTTTAGCCACTTACGACAAGAAACAGCAGAGCCAGACATGATCTGAAAGAAAGGAGTTATGTGTGTAAGTAGAAAAGTAAATTTTGCCTATTCACTACGTGGAGTGAATTTTACTTTTTATGTTACAGCCTCCTACCTATTTAATGTACAGCGCTGCGTAGTATGTTGGTGCTATATAAATCCTGTTTATTAATAATAATAATAATAGTTACCCTACTAGTAGTATTAGATTCTCCTGTATCCCTAGTATCTTGTTCTTCCTTTTCTACCCTTTGCCACTTAAACACTTCTACTTTTTTGTAATCCTCAAAATCTCTCAAATACTTTCCATGTTTTAGAAGTCATTGTCTAGTCTCTTTTTCTAAAAATTTTTATTCTTTTACAATTTTCTTTTTATTCTCTAGACTCCTTCCAATACATGAATTGATGACTGTAACATAAAAAGAAGAAGTGTGTTAATGTTAAATCCGATCATCTTAAATCTAGTCATGGGACATATAATAATTGTGAGGATAACCTTGGAGAGGAAATTATCCCTATGACAATACAAATTATACAGGCTTTCAAACATAGAAATAAATGGGATACAAAAAAAACAGAGCAAATTTTCAGGCATGGAAAGCATGGAAAGTTGTTTGGAATCTAAATATAAGTGTTACACTCAAAACTGCGGTTATGAAGGTGGAAATCACAAGCAGACCTTTTTAGGCAATAGATTTACTTAGTTATAATCAATAGGCTCTTGTTGATGATTTTGTGGAAGAGAGTCTTATGACCCTGACTCTCAATAAAGGGGGATATAAAATAAGATTTTTTAGGAGGATGACCTAGTAAAATATCTGGAAGACAGGTGAGGAGAACAAATTGCATAAAATGGCTAAGAAGGTGAGGGGGTGGAATTTTTTTTATCTTAGTTTGACACATTTAACAGGTAATGTGATCCATTTTTTGGGCGAAGTTCATGGTATCTAAGTATGTGACTTAGCAGATCAATAAACAGGCATGGACAGCACAGGCTAGTGGACCTTCTTCTCTTTCAGCCATGACATACCTCAATAGGGGTTTTGACCAGGGACCACCAATGGATATGTTTACTCATCAGAGAAACTCTAAAAAAAGGCACCAGTGCCCTGTACCCAGCATGTCCCTCTCCCACCATTTTGTATAGGTTAGATTCTACCTTTTACATGTTTCTTCAGCTTATACTATTGTTTTAAAGTTTGGAATTATTTGTGTTGGTGTGCCCTCTAACAAACTATATTGACATCCACTTGTGCGGTATTTTGGTATAGTTTCTATATGTTTAGTACTTTTTAAAGGGATGCAACATGGGGAAATGTGGGCAAACAATGCGGCTGAATCAAATAAAGATCTCCTTCTAGTAATAATCTATAATATCATTTAAAAACAAAATAAAAAAAAGGATAATGCTAACACAAAAATATGATCACTAGAAATACAGTAACATTTGCCTTTAACTTTTCTAAAAACTTCAATAGATTAAAAGGAAAGAAGACAAATGCAAGTTGCACAATTAAACAGTATTATTAAAACTGAGCAACAAATGCATAATTCATTGAAAACTGCAGGACACACAGATCATCCTGGGGATACACTAAATGTACACTGCAATTTTCCAAATTATTTAAAAATCATACAGTCTTACAGTCCCCTGCGAAAAGATTCCACATAAATCTTGTTTTGCAAAAACAATATTCAGTAGACTTAGAGCCAAATAAAACTCAATAGCAAAAAGCAAATTGCATACAGACTGTCTTTCCTTGGATAGGTTATGCATTCCCTGAATGTATTGCCCCTTTCCCAACCTAATTTAGGCTAGGTACTTAACTTGAAATGCAGAGTGAGCTCTGTACCTAAACTTCAATTTTCGAGTATTCCCCAACTGACCTACCTGCTACTATAGCAGCTGGGAAGACCCATTCAGCCCCAGGCAAGGTAATAGCTTTGGCCTACCTTTGGTCTACTTAAAGACATGTTAGACTAACAAATTATAACAATTTGTTTTGACACAATTTGTCATACAGCAAATGGATATCATATTTTGTAAAAGAGGCAAATTACTTATATCAACCAGTGGTGAACCCTTATATTTCCTTTCAAGAAAAGTATCCTTCCCAGGTACCCTTTCCCAATCTACAATCTCTACTCAATCGGCATCTGAATAACCTGGCAAAAACTTTGCTGGTCAGGCCAGTATTTTATGTGCTAGCACGATGAGAATTCCACCTTATATGTTTTAGAAGGAACAGGACAGGAGAGAAGAGGACAGGGCACACTTTGTGGTTTTGAACAGCATCTAAATGTGTAGAAGAAAGAAACAGAGAGCGGCTTTTTAACGGCAACATTCAAGGTAAGGTGTTTTTTATTTGGTGAAGAAATGGACTCCTAACTAGACACCTGTCTACCTGTGCTATACAGTTATTTCTTGAACAGAGTGGTACAGTGTAATGAAATAAAGCATACGTAATAAATAAAGACACCGTGTTGTATTGAGTCTTTTTGTGATGTTGTCTCTTAACCCTAACGCGTTTCGCCTAATGGCTTCGTCAGGGGATGTTATTTGGAGACTAATGCTAAACACCCCTTCTACCTTCCGACCACTTGACGTAAACCCTCCTATACGATTGTCTTTTATGATAAGTGTTGGAATATGTTTTGATGTAATGGCTAATCACAAGATACACCCTTTGCTGACAATCTCGTTGGTTCTCAGGTCCTTTTAGGGGCCTAGGTATATATGGGCTTTCTTGTTGATTTTTTTTTTTTTTTTTTTGCATAAATATTTTTATTAGAATTTTCAGTAAAACAAACATTATTACAGAAGAACATAGGACAAATAACTACATACATATGCTTTGGTAAAGAAACATTGGTTCAACATTCATCAGTTCAAAGTTTCATAAACTATCAAAAACAAAAAGCTTCATCTTGCTTGTCTTAACAAAATACAAAATTATTTTTAGTAAATAATACTCCCTTGTAGTGCCTTTGTAAATAATATCTATTGAAATGGAGACAGCTCCCGTAATGGTATGAATGACCAGACCTGTGTTAGTAATGTCGGCCCGCACGTCTAAAGTTCCAATAGTTCCTGATAGTATTTTGGTATAATACCAAGTGGTGTGCCAAATCTTTGTCATAAGTTCTAATAATTGTTCTCTTGATAATTGTTCCATTTGTAATATCACGTGTCCAGGTTTTGGAGAAGTGCCGTGTCTTTATTACCATGTGAAGAAAAAGATCTATTTCCTAAATAGACGTCAGTTGTTAATATTATAATTTAGGAAAACAGACACCAGCATATCTATAGAGTTGTTGCTCTAATTTATTTAGAAAAATTGTGTTACCTATACGAAATTCAGTAGGTGGTACAGAAAAATAATTAAAAGATTAAGTAATCCGTGATCCTTCAGGAATCTGGAGTTATTGATAGTCCTAAACAATGTATGGCCCTGATATCCAGGCTCCTCTCCCAGTTTATTAGTTACTTGTCATTGTTTCTTATTTGCATTTTGATGTTCTTATTTTTTATTATTTTTTGATGTTTATTTGCATCTTATTTGAGTTGCACTTTGATACACAAAAGAAATTTAACAAGTTTACAGAATGTTCACCCCCAACAAAGCAGTCAGATTTCTTTATATATTTCTAATTGATGATTCTGCTATAAAATGGAAAACTACGAACAAGATAGAGGCTGTGACAAAATCATGTTCCTTCCCAAAATATAACTTACCTTGTGTGGTAATAATATTCCTATCTCCACTCCTTGAGTATTAAGCTAGGTACACACGTGCAATAAATGTCATTAGAAAATGATCGACTAAGGACAGATGAACTATTATGCACGATTATTTTGAACAATCGTATTGTGCACAATTCTGTACATGCTGTAATGATACGATCATTCAAATATAATCCACCAATAATGTACACACGCTAGATACAATCGTTTGAACGGTGCAGGAAGTGACATGTAAAGGAGAAAGTGTATCACAGAACAATCCACGAGTACCGAACGACCGTACACACAATAGATTGTGAACGATTGTCGCCCAATCAGATCCGCCGGGACGGTCGTTCATTTCCAGCGACAATCCTCGTTGTGCACTTTTTTTGTTGACGATTATTGGACAAATGGTTGTTAGTTGTTCGTTTCCAACAATAGTTATTGCACATTTGTACGCAGCTTTAGTAACGCCATTGGGAGATTGGCGAGCCTGAGCTAATGGAAGCTAACGAAGACCATCAGGTTTTAAAATCCCAGGCACTGATCCCTGGTAAGGTTCAAAGAATGCTGTCTATTATTAATAAAAAGAAGATTATAAAGAAGATTATTCTACTTTTTTAATAAATATCTACTTATATGTTTAGGTAAACATTTTCCTGTTTAACAAACATCAAAAGCAAAGACAAAAATTCCCTAATTTCCATTAAAGATGACATTTGCGTGTGCTTATCTCACATTTGACCCAATATTTAGCGTCTGTGCAGAAACAAGCCCAAATTTTACATTATTTATTGATTTTACTGCAAAGATTTGTTATAGCTATACCTGACCAATCCCACTAATGTATAGGACTCTCCAAGATCTCAAACTTTTTCCAAATATTCTTCCAAGATTAAGAAGTTGAAAAAAGCTGCTCTAGACACGAGAGTGTTAAATCAGTTTACATTTACTATAGAGAGTCCATCAAAATCACTGCATGAGTCTTTGCTAAATAGGTTTTGATCGATAACAATGAAGTCTACTGACAGAGCTGTTGATACACCGTATGTAATGTACTGAGATAGAATTTGCTGTACTACTAAAACATTGCACACCCTAATGTAATGTTTTTAAGTTATAAATAAATGTAAATGTAAAATTTATAAATAAAAACAAGGCTTTGAAAGTAGCAATTTAACAAATGCAAAATTTACCCAATAAGAAGGTATTAGAAGTCCTTTATAATATTAATTATAAAACTGCTTACATGCATACTTTCACCAATAATGCATCTTAGGGTTTTTTTACTACTATAAACACATGCAGGGATGGTTTTTGACAACAGTTGGATAACCTTAAAAACACCCCAGCAGCCATATAATTCTGAAGGTTCCAGTATTTTTATTGTTTTCCTGCAGCCTAATAATTCTTTATGCCAGTCTGCTATAGGTTGGTTAAATAAGTATGGTGCCAAACTTTTTTGCACTTTTTGAAACTTTAGTACTAGTAACTGTTTTGAGATATGTCAAAAAATCAAGAATAAAGATAGCTAAAGAGTTTTTTAGGCAAATCAAATATATTGAGAAAAAAAATATTGACTATATTAACATACAGTTCATTTCAGAAAAGCTGAGTATTGCAGAACAAACTATATGTTCTTATAATGAAAAACTACACAGGGTCCTAGAGGAATGAGAGATTGAAGTGATCTTAATGTTCATTCTTAATATAAGGCTTCCTACATTATTTTAAAACTATTGTAATAATATTCACCAGAAAAGCTTCTGTCACACTTACCTCTTCCTCACTAAAGCGCAGGCATCTCCCCCCTGCGCATGCTTGCGGTTCTGATGCTGGGGGTGCCTCTGTTTCCAAGCTTTATCAAATCCATCCATGCCGCTGGCCAATCAGAAAATAGCCTCTTACCCAGCCCTGGCTGTTTAGCTGGCTCACAGACTCCATTCTGTGTTTGTGCAACAAGTCTTGTAAGTGCCGAGCTCCCTAGTTCTGTGATCTTGCTCCTGATCAACTGGTGCTTAATCCAGTGTTTCCTGTGTCCAGCACCTGTGTTAACCCCTGGTTGTCCAGTCCATTGGTTCCCAGCCAATTCTCTGTGCTGGTGCAGTATTCCTGTCTGTCTGTGGATATCCCTGAGTCACCTGTGCCTCCTGTTACCTCCAGTGTCTCCTGTGTTCCCTGTGCCCGTAGTGGCCCCTGTGTCATTGCTGTCTGTCTCCTTGATCCCTGGCTATTGACCCCTTGCGTGTGACCTGACCTCTCTTGCTTGCTGCCTGTCTCGACCCCGGCTTTCCTTGACTATCCTTCTGCTTTGTGATTTGGTACCATGCTTGCCCACCTTGTTGTCCCCAAGGACCGCAACCTAGCCGTAACCAGCAGCACAACATCCTCACCATCAGAGGCTCTGGAGAAAACCTGGTTACTGCTTAGACTCTGCGCCTTGGCCCTTCTCAGGGCTTGCACCACCTCTGTGCAAGCCGTAGCGCCCCCTAGTGGTCCTGTCTCTCTGAGCGTGACAGCTTCTAGATACAACTTACATTTTAGAAAGAAAAATGAGAGGCAAAAAGAAAAAGGAAGAAAAGGGAGAGATGACATGAGATGGAAGTGGTGTGTGGAGAGAATGTAGTGTTCAAAAGAATGTGTTAAAGGAAGGTTTTAGGGAGTAGTGAATGGGCATTGTACACACAATGGTGGTGATATATTATAGTGTCGAGTATTACAGAGTAATAAATTAATTATATTAATTTATTAATTTTTGCATACCATAATTAAAACCTTACTGTTACTTTGTAGCATGCAACGTGTATATAAAATTCAACACCCATTTATATATATATATATATATATATATATATGTTTAATAATTAGTAAATCAACAAAAATGATTATTAAAATCTTCATTAGCAAAACACATGGTTTGTGCACAATAATCAGCCTCTCTAAAAAATCATTATCTGAGGTTGATTACATTTATGAATCCCTGTGAAGGGAGTTACCTCTTTATTTATACATTTTGAGATATGGTTTTGGAAAGAGGATACCTAACATACAATAGGAGTAGATATTGCACACAGTCTAGATGGGTATATTTCAATTTTCAAATCGCAAACTACATGGGTAGTTGTCTTTCTTCTATAAATTTAGTCTAGCAATTCACAGTTGAGGTCATTGGCTCTATATAGGCAGCCACATTTATAAATAGATTTATGCAGTCAATGTATTCTTTTTAGACATTCGATAAACAATACCTTTCTCTGGACTATCCTATAGAATACAACTGTATATGGGTTAATGTAAAATTTGTTGTGATTTTTTTTTGATAGTGGGTACCAAAATAGTTAGCAATGGTCGTGCTGTGAGTAAACATCTAATTTAGTTCCCTTTGGATGAGCATGCCAGCAGGGAGAAATCCCATCAGTAATCACAAAGTCTAATAGAGCAAAACATTCTAACAAACCTAGACAGAGCTTACTTGAAGAAAGAACACTCTGGAAGGTTGCTAAAAACATTTATCAAATTCTCTCAACCCACACCACTTTCCTGGAGAGAATAAATATACAGATCTCAGGTATTTGTTTCTTTCAGCGTACTGGAGCCTCCTTGACTGCAATTGCAGAAGCAATCAATATCTCAAGCTTAGGAACACCTGCACAAAGACATCGGCCACAGAATTTAAGGTAATACATCTCAAGATTAAAATTAAACATTCGGCTACTACATAAATAATAGGAATTTATGTTCCCTCTTCCCTTGAGTATTCAAATAACACTAACTCCTAAAGTTACATAAATGAAAAAGTGAATAGAAAGCAGCAGCGTTTTTTGTTGGCAAAATGTATTGTGCAATTGTTTTACACTTACATACATACATTAATAATTACACTCATACTTATATATGGTTCATAGTCCACTTCTTTTGGTGGGGTGTACGACCTACACATTACTCCTAGGATGAAGTTAAAGAGGAACTAAACTGAAAAGTGCCTAAAAAAACACTTATCTTCAATCCCGCAGGGCAGTCTGATCCATCCAGAGGTGTCTTTTATTAGGTCCCGCGTCATCCCAGCATCTATCCCCAAACCGGCACTGCAGGCACCACCTACGTCACCCGACCCAGGTGCGAAATCGGAAAAAAAACTTGCCGATGCGCATCCGTGAGATCAGGACATTTTTTTCTTTGAACAAAAAGGATCCTTCTGTGCATGGCCGAGATGCTCGGGCATGGGCAGAAGGAGCACCCAAGAGCCTCCCGGAATGCGTGACGTAGGTATCCCGGGAGACTTTGTTCTCCCATTCTCTAGGCGATCGAGAATTAGGGGCTGGTGCTGTACCCCTTTTTTTTACTTTTTTAAAAACAACAGACTTTTTACTTAACATAAAAGGCTCTGAGATTAGGTCTGCTATAATAGTTGAGCCTATAAAGGGGTAAAGCATGTTAGAGGAGGGAGAAGAAAAGTTGATCTGAATTGCAGAAGCTATTCCACAAGGTTTGCTCATGGGTAAGGTGAGACCAATGGTACGCTACACAGTTAAATAATTATCATTATATGACTATAATATAAAAAAAAATGCTAATCAGTATATTAAATTCTATAGTATGAAAGACAAATACAAAGTACAAGCACACTTTAATATGTAAACAGAAGGTATAACATGGTATAGTAAATGGTAAATGTGAAAATTGTTTATAAGAAAAATGAAGATAAGTTCAGATAAATCAGATTTAAACCACAATGTTATAGGCACATGTATTGCATGCTAAACAATAGGATACATATACATAAAATGCAGTACGTATAAATACATGTTTAATAATTGAATTTTCACATACTAAAACAAATGTTTCCTCCAACCACTGTCATGGGGAATACAAATACATTAAGTTCTCACTATAAGTACTGTAACTGCAATCCATACTATGCACACCACTGAATACTAAACAGCTATTTTAAATCAGCTCTGCAGTCTTTCAGTAAAATACATAAAAATTGCCTCCTCTGAAAATAAAGGATAAAAATCTGTGTTATATGAATGCAAGTGTTCTTAGTATGTCAATATGGAACTGACAGCTAGGTGAGTAAATTAGAATGTTAAGCCTTGAATACAGATCATATGAATATTTCACAGGGCACTGGAAACTTTTTTTTGCTATGTATTTGATTGTAACTTTAAAGTCACATAAGGGTAACTTCTTTAACTACAATGCAATTCTGGATCAATCCAAAAGTGCCCTGTGACTTATCAAACAGTATAAACTAAGTAAGTTAACTGCAATGGCTATTTATCTTCTAAATTTATCACTTTTAATGTTAAAGAATCTAAGACCAGTTTTGTTTTTTGGTCAAAATTCAGGCCTCAACGTGGGCTCCCACAGGGGAAAACATGATGAAAATGACAGGGTATGTGAGGTGCAGCAATATATTGAAAACGAATGATTAAGTGAACATGTATAATGTTACATTTCCCATTTGTATGCATGTAGGTTTATTATAAATTGTTCCCACTGAGCAAAGTGGAGTGGTAAAAGCAAAAAGGAACAAGATGTAAAGAAGAGTTAAGCTAGGTACACACGTCCAATAATTATCGTTAGAATACGAACGATTATGACTGATCAGCGATGATTTCGAATGATCGTATCGTATTGTGCACAAATCTGTAGATGCTGTAACGATACGATCGTTCAAACATAATCCTCCAATAGTGTACACACGCTAGATATAATCGAAAAAAAAGGGAAAACTACTATATATGTGTATACTTATATGTATGTGTAGGGAAACCGATGTTGATAAGCTGGGGGGAAAAAATATTCCACATTACTTCTACTGTTGTGTATGGTGGAACTGGTATTGCTGATAATACCAGTGGTGCCTGGTATGCCTCCAATCAGCTGTGACGTGCAGAATCTCCATTGAGAGGTCATTTGAGTTCAGTACGCCTGTGAACACGACCTCACGGCCATTCTCGCTTACATGTTCGATAACCAAGAAAGGCCCGATTCGCTACGAGATCGATCGCTCATTCCTACTGACTCCTGTCTGGTTGTTGTCAGCGTGCTGATTGTTAAACACTTGTGACAGCACCTGTCTCCTCACTGAAGCCTACATTTGTTGATCCACCCATTGGTGGGGTTACCCGTGGGGCCACAACCTGGCGGCAAAAAGCCTGGTAGTCACCAGGATTACCTGTCCATCACGCCAGGTTGCTCTGCTGAAGACCAGGTGCTGGTTAGACTCCAAGCCGTGGGTGATCACACGTTACCTGCCAGAAGAGGGACCCTGACAAGCAAGGAACATTTTCAGATTAAAATTAAAATGCTGCTTTTTTATGCCTAAGCTTTATTATAAAAAGGCATAATTGTAATTGTCAAAGAATCAGAGGTGGACATATTGCGGCACAGTGTATGCAGCTGCACGAGGGCCCCTGGACAGTCCTCAGGGCATGGGCTTTACACTGACGGCACGTGCTGCAAGCTGTCTTCTATGGACGGCCTTGCAGGCAAGGACTGTGTGAGCCGCTGCAGGGTCTCTTGCTGGTTGCACATCTTCAGAGCCCTGCACATGCAGACCCTCAGGTACCTATAGGCTTCAGGTGGGAAGTGAGGAAGTGTAGAAGGAGAAAAAAAGAACATGAAGAGGAGAGAAAAAGGGGAGAGAATTGGGAGAGGGGGTAGAAAGAGAGAGAAGAGTGGCAGCTAAGAGAAGAGAGTGGGGGAGGTATTGGGGTTGGTTTTCCCTGTCTGCTAAAGCCCAGAATTATAGTTGAGACATCTCAAATATATACAAAGAAACACATCTTGGAACTTTTTGACCTAAGTGACAAGTAGATTGTATTGGTGTAGGGGTGTATAACAATGGAGGATTGGAAGCCTTTGGTCTATGAAACAACATTGATAGGAGCGGTTTCCAGTATGCTAAGAAAGCACTCCACACAAAGTATGCCACAACATTGAAGTGATTGGTTAGCTTGGGGAATGATGGGTGTTGCTTTAAGTTTGTTGTAGCTGTAATATACCTTCTCAAAATTCTAAAACAAAACTTATAAAACAGCTGAATGCGGTGAACAGATGAATGCAAACAGTTTAATGGAAACGCTATTGATAATCATTTGTACAGCCTTTGAGTTAAAAATGAGAATGTGCAGGGCATTTAGCAAAGATTGCAAAATTGTCTCTCTTATTTCTTGCCTTCAGATAGCGGGTACTGGAGACCCCTCTTTTCTGTTCGGTAAAACATGAAGGTTCAAACCCATAGAAGTATAAGTACTATGTGACAAATCACTTACACAAAGACATTACAAATGAACAACTTAGCAACCCTAAAACATGGCTTTATCAAATCATGCACATATAAACTCAAAACACAAATTTATGAAAGTATATTGTGTAGGAAGCACATTTAACTATATTTTACCAGCATAGTACCCTGACAAATCTCAGATTAAATTCTTACTGCTGTACTGCAACCTAATTAGCAATTACCTTTGGAAAACTATCATAATTCTTATCTTAAAGCAGACCCAAACTCAACATTTTTACAGGGTAGACAACCCTTCTATATAAAGTAAAAATGGTCGTGCACTACCCCTTTAGGTCTTGTTCACTGCAAAGGGGAATCCCAGGATGACCCGGGACTGGATCGCAAGAAGGTCCAGCGCCATCGAAAGGATCCGTGGGATTAAAGGTAAGTGTAGATTTTTTATTTTTAGTTTACTTCAGCTTTATCCATACTATCAAAAACAATGTGTTTCTATGGAAAAAAAATTAGCAGTGTTTAAAAGTTTTGCAGAGGAGCTAATTTCACTCAGATCTTTGTTCACAATATTCCCCTATCTTCATTTGATGTTACCAGTCCTCCAATTTTTTGAATGATTGTAATTTTTATTGTTTTTTCATATAATAAATAACATAACAACATATAAAAAAAGCAAAGTGCAGGTAGAAACCAAGAAACATACAATAAAACAGTAACAATATATTATTAACCAGAGTAGGTGGCATATAAATAACTCCAATAAGATTACAGCATAACTTCTATGGGAGACTTATTCTATACACCACATCTTGTGCAATCTACAATACCAATAATGTCTTAAATTAAATCAAACAAAAAAAAAAGGGGGGAAAAAAGAGAAGAAAAAGGGGAGAGGGGAAGAGCAAGAATGCCGGAATGCACAACTAATAGTAAATTTATTTCAATTAATTAGGAGGAGTTCCTGAATTTATCCCCCAGGGGACAATAGGAGAAGACATCTTGGAAGGGGCTATCTGAAGATTACCTGTCACATGTTGAAACATATTAGTGGTTGTTTACAGATATGAGTCCCATGGTGCCCGGATTGCTGTGAATTTATCATATCTATCATGAATCCTGGCTGTAAGAAGTTCCATAAGTTGAACTTCCCTGATTCCAGCATATAGATCCATTAAGTCGGGGGGTTGAGGTAGATTTGCATTGTCTAGCAATAAGGCACCTGGCTGCGGTGAGGATGTGACACGTCAATTTTCTATTCAGTTTAGTTAGAGTGGAAATAGGAAGACCCAGCAGATGAGTAACTACATCCAACGATACATGTACCTCCACAATCTCTGAAAGAAGAGAGTTCATTTTTGCCCAATAGGACCCTATGAGCGAACAGGACCAGAAAATATGATATAAAGTGCCAGTTTCCACTCCGCATCTCCAACATATATTGCTTGTATTAGGAAAGATAGCATGCAGTTTATTTGGGGTATAATACCACCTCTTAAGTACCTTGTAACCATTTTCTTTATACACTGCACATATTGAGCTCTTACGTGCACTATCCCAAATAATCCAGAGGGACTTTTATTTGGCAATAGTTTTGCTATTATTTAAGATAAAAAAGTAATAGATGTATTCTTTATCAGTATAATCAGGACTTCGGCTTAAATACACACGTGAAATAATAGTTGTTGGAAGAGATCTTTCACAATCCTTTCCAACGACAAAACAACTGCATGATACATGAATGAGTTCAGCTCTATAGAGGGGGTAGGAGGAGAACGATGCAGCCGCACCCCGCTGTGCTCTCTCCCCTTCACTTCCATTATGATTGTTCATCCTCCATCATCCGTGGATCTGCTAGGACAGTCGTTCAGACGATGGATGACAAGCGCTGTACACGCCAGATTCTCGTCAGATATTAGTCGATTATCGTAGCCTTTGGCTTTGCAATATGGTCTTTTAACAAATATTTTATTTTCTATTTTCCATTTATTCCATGGACAAAATATACAACAAAAGTAAATAAAGCACTGCAGGCACTGTTCTGTGATTGTCTATTTACAGGGGCTGAAAGATCCTCCCCTGTGCAAACAATACAAGTCCTGGCTGTAAAATAAATGTGACTGGCGAGTAAGTGGAGAAGTTGGCATACTGCACACATTCAAAATAACTGATTAAAATGTTATGGGCATGAGTAGCATGCCTCATGTATTCAGTATTACAAAATTGTGAGCAAGTAGGGTTTATATTGCAGAAGAAAGTCAAATAAATCCAATAAATCTGTTACATTTATTAAAATAGATCTCTTATATATAAATCATTAATATCAAGCATTTCCATTAGTTTTGAGGTTGTTTCAAATATATGTATAGCATCTTTCGCAGAAGACTTTTTACTGCTTCATCAGAGGCTTTCTTTAATGTTCATTTAAGGGAAATTTACACAACAAACCTCTAAAAATAAAATTCAATAAACTATTATTATTATAGATCATAGAACTCCTAGAGCTCTAGTTATAAATAACTCCTCGGTCAATTCTCTCTAGATCCATTCATAATTTTGGCTTACATAGATAGCATTCCTATTGTGACAGCTGTCCACTTTTGAGATTGGTCACAAGATGGCAGAACTAAAAGGATACGGCTAGAGACATGGCCATCTATTAGTAAATCCCAGACACATTGGGCCTGATTTATTAAAGCTCTCCAAGGCTGGAGAGGATACACTTTCATCATTGAAGCTGGGTGATCCAGCAAACCTAGCATAGATTTGGTACATGATCGAAAATATTTGCAAACAAATAGCAACCTATTCAAGGTTTGCTAGATCACCCAGGTTCACTGATGAAAGTGTATCTTCTCCAAAGTTGAAGAGCCCAATGACAGGGGAATAACTTTGGACAAAAAATTGAGTGCCCAGCACTTTTTAAAGACTACTGCCATATCCCATATTGATACAATACAAAACCATACAAAATTCAATGGGGACTTTTAAGGCAGATACAGTAATCCAAAATATATTTAAAGGATATAATTTATTTTTAATTTATTTAAAAAAGTACAAAAATTGCAAACTGTCAATTTAAAAGTTCCTAGGTAATCTAATACAAATCTCAAATCTTACTCGACGCGTTTCACAGACAAAAGCTGCTTCCTCAGGCGATTGATGTGATGAGATATGTTACGATGCAATATCTCTTTTTTTTTTTACCTCCCCATGATTCCTTTGAGCTGGTATAAGAACAGAAAAATGGGGTTAGACTCCCAGATCATCCCACAACGCAGGTAACTACCAAAATAGTTTGTAGAAACAGTTATGATCCACATCTATATACACAGTCTGATTAAGGATCCAAGCTCACTCACTTTCAATAAAGGCAACCAACTAAGTGAGTGTGTGGATCAAATATGTCTGTATACCTACATCAACATTTGCTGAGAAGAGAAATAATTTATAAATAGAGCCCTTAAACAATATTTTACAAAGTAACTTCTCACCTTAGCTCAGAGGCAGAACATTTTTTTAATTTATATTTTTAACATTGAGTTCAGCTTATTCTATATGACACCTTCCTATTTTATTATCTTACTTTTCCCCTTGCCGGAAAAAAAGCCAATTTATTATGAATAATATATTTCCTTTTTTAACTATACTTCAAGCACTTTTAGATAAAAAGCAAACTAAAGTTGCAGCAGGTTATCTGTTATACATTTAAAATATACTTTGCTTTTTAGAACGATGTGACATGTGTGCTTAAACTTTACATAAATATTAGTGTGGGCTGAGTATGAAGCTCTGAATCTTCGCACTGTCTTTTATGTGAGAGAAGTTTAAAATGCTGCTTTCTATTCTTCTAATATTAAATGTGTTTAGGAAATACATATAAGCTAGGAGAAAACACCAACTGTACTCCTAAACATGGATTAATTATTTTTATTTAACAAGTTCTAATATTTAAACAGTATTCCAATGCCTTATGGGGGTTCCGGCTACCTTCTTCTTCAGTGATCAGTGATCATTGATTTACATCAGTGTAATAACAAAAATATTTTTTATTGGTAATCAGCAAAGCTTTACTTCATCTACTAAGAGAAATTAAATATCAACTGAAAAAGTGAAAAAG
Organism: Pyxicephalus adspersus; assembly: GCF_032062135.1. NCBI lineage: Eukaryota > Metazoa > Chordata > Amphibia > Anura > Pyxicephalidae > Pyxicephalus > Pyxicephalus adspersus. The sequence goes on along the minus strand of NC_092864.1, from coordinate 72,092,314 downwards.
GAAAATTGACTAGCTAAGTAAACAGCCAATACTTCTTAAGTTCATCAACTCCATATTGCCTTCTTAAAATTATAAGACATTTCAATATGGTTGTTATTTAAAACAAATCATGCTTTTTTACATTTATTAGGATTTTTTTAGGATTTTGGGAAAGGAAATTGGGAATTTCTGACAATATTGAGACAAATTCTAATTTTTCCCTATCGCTAACAATGCTTACATGTAGGATCCATTTATAATGAACCAGCCAAATTACACTTACACTCCTTGGAGTTGATTCATGGGGCCTGATTTATTAATGTTTTCCAAGGCTGGCGAGCATACACTTCCATCAGTGAAGCTGGGTGATCCAGCAAACCTGGAATGGATTTGCTAGCAAATGTTTTATTGCTTGAGCAGATCCATTTCAGGTTTGCCGGATCACCAAGCTTCAATGATGAAAGTGTATTCTTTACAGCCTTGGAGAGCATTATTAAATCAGGGCCATGGTATGAAGTACCAATGACAATACATGCAGTTTATACATAATGAAACTATTGAAAAATATAGAAAGCATAAACGTCTGAAGTCCCCACAAATGACACCACTAGGCCATTTTAAAAGGAAGCTGCTTGACTTAACTTGTAACACTCTAAACATTGACTGAACTTAAGTATCAGTTAGGTATCATCAATGGTCTTGGGTATGGAGTACACGAGATGTACTCAGTCTAATGTTCCTTGTTTGGAATGGAAGGGTGCAAAGAACTGTTAAATCATGTCACAGTAAAAACACAATATGGCATCAGTCCCCATCTGGTTTCTTTTTATTAACCACCTGAGCGTTACACTGATTTCTAGATTTCTGTTCCAAAAGTGTCACAGGTTTTCATGAAATTTTTTTTTTTAAATTCTAGACCTGTAACTTACAGAAATATGTCCGAATAGGGTTCTAGTAGATATCATGAATATAAAAAATGTTTGAAAC
>NC_092864.1:72060561-72090035 GCF_032062135.1 Pyxicephalus adspersus | reverse complement strand
GCGTTTCGCAGAAAACACAGTATGCTTCTTCAGGACAATTCAGGAGATAATGATGCCCACATCAGTCCAAACATTTCTTCCACATCATGGTTTTGGAAAGGGTGAGCAAATAACAGGGCAGTAAAGTGCAAAACGTCTCCGATTTGCTTTAGTTCCCTCCATGCTGTGGCTTTTCAGGCTTTTTTAAAAAAAACAGGATTTGTGAACATACCTTCATCCTTTCTTTCTGGGAGGGCCTCTTTGGGATATATGGGCATCTTCAAATATTGGTAGGAGTGTATTGGAGACGTTTTACACCTTGCTGCCCCGTTATTTGCTCAACTTTTCCAACACCATGATGTGGAAGGGATGTTTGGACTGATGTGGGCATCATTATCTCCTGAATTGCCCTGAAGAAGCGGACTGTGTTTTACGCAAAACGCGTCGACAATCTGTAAACCATTTCTTGGAGTTTGCACAGGAGATACTGCTAACCTCATATGTTTTTATAGGTTCAAGGTTTGTTGAGGCTTACTTTATATTGAAATAAAGATTTTTATGTGAAATATTTTATTCTGGATTTGAATTGGTCTGAAAAGTCCCAAAAATTGCATGTTCTTCCTAAACAGTACTAAGGGTCATCAGAAAATGTAGTCAATTGAGTGCAATGTTTCTGCCTAAACTTTATTGTTAAGCTTACTTCCATAATAAATGTTAATGCAAAATATGACATGTATATTAATCTATAACATAATCTATACCATAATCTATAACACTGAAATATATTTAATTCACTCCAAGGAGAAAGCATATTGGAAGTATATTGGAAGATATTTTATTGGGGATGAGTATTCTTTACAATAGATGTGCTAGGTTTGATTTATTTGGCCAGGTCAGGATGACATTCAGTCCCACCATCCTGTGGTATGTTGGGTAACCCCGCAAATCCTGGAATTCTACCTGCTTGCTATTTTGAAATGCAGAACTATAGATCCACTTTAATGCCAGATACGGATAAAAAATAACATACAAAAATCAGATTGGTCATTCCCAGACATTGAAGATCTCAGCCTTTACCCTCCATCGGAGAGTGGTTAAACAAGCTAAGTCATATCAAATATATGAAACAAATGGTAGCAAAGAATGAAAATCAAATGAAACTTTGATGGTAGTTACTTGGACAGTATGGTGGATCTTACAGTTGTCTTCAAGAATCTGTAAAAATTATTTCCTAAGGTTTCTAGTTTTTTCTTTTGCATATACAGGGGGTGTCCTTTACCCCTTTCCCGTGATCCTATTCCCTTACACTTTTTTCTTTCTTTCCCCAACAAGTCATTTCCACCCCTTCTAGTTAAGGCTTACTTTCTTCTGCACGGTCTGATTTCAATTCTGGGGAGTTCCTATTCCTTTAGTCCTCTTGGCTTATAAAGATGCAATAGGGTGGTCAGTGGGTTCATTATCTTGATATAGATTCGTTTGATCCTTACGGTTATATTTTGCAATTCTTTCACCTGCACTGTTCTGTTTTCTATGTATGGTTTCTTCTTTCTTTGCTCTGTATACCTCCTTTTCTTAATACAAATTGATCCGTAAATGGTTTGTAGCGCTCACAAATTGACAGCAATTATGCCATATACATTATTTTTTTATTTTGTTTATCTCCATTCTTGTTTATTGAGTTCATCTAAATGACAGAGACATTAAGTTTAATTTAATAAGTTATGGGGTATATGTCAATTATCCCTAAAGATTGTTATTTTCAAGTGAATGATTATTTGCTGCATGCACTAGCTGTCATAGATGAAAATAACAGTCATTATGGATTGTTATAGTTTACCAAATTAAGCCTAATGGATTGGGTTTATCAAGGTTCCATCAATGCAGAAAATTGCCAGAAAATATTTGTTTTACTTGCCGGTGTGTACTCTGTATATCTACTGCATAATATACTGTATAGGAAGTCTGGTCAATTGTTTTCAGCTGTCCTCATCCCAAACCTAATCCTAATTTTTACATTTTGTTGATTACATTATTACTATACAGTCAGCATTTTAGATCAAAGACTGAATCTGGCATCTGATTGGGACATCAGTGGTGGCAGGGAAAAAAATTGCTACAATTCTTTCACTCCTCCGGACCCGAGGAGTGCCAGATTTTTTGAAGGTTATACTCTCCTCCACACACAGGTCAGCCTTCATCTCGCCACACCAGCGGACATCTGGCACAGTTTCAGGGAGCAGGCAGCAGGGACGTCTCAACATGTATTTAGTGTAGCAAGCAAGACCTAACAGCTGTTTCTGCAGAACAGCGCCATCAAAACATAAGTGGCCAAACAGTGTACTACAGTCTCTGTATTGAGATTTTCGATTGTCAACCTGTATGTTTATATATATATAAATAAATTAATATATTTATATATATATATATATATATATATATATATAGTGGGGATGGCGATGGCAATGACAGGCTGGCAATGAGTTAACAGGCAATGGTATCTCTTTAGGGCTCTGCCTGTATTTAGGCCAAATAATGGCTAAAACAAAACCGTTCTCTCGCAGGGGCGTTTCAGCAAATACAAAGTCCTTAAGATCAGGTATAGCCTTTGGGAGCCAGCTGTCCTTACAATCAAAACATTCTTCAATTCCTTGGATGGAAATGTCCAATTCTGATGGTTCTATTGTGAAATATTAAGGATAATTTGCCATGAAGGAAATTATTCAGGGTTAAACTAAACTGAACCAAATCATATCTGTTTAAAACGATTTTACAAACAATTCTAATCCAAGCAACAATGCTAATTTATGTAATCTAAGTTATTTGTTATAAAGAGTGATGAGATAGTTTTGGGAGAAGGGGTAAATATGGAAAAATGTCAAGACAGCCCAAAATTTGCTCACAGTAAAAGAAATTGTTTTTGGTCAAGATATTGGCACTTTAAAGATTTATATATTGCTGAAATGTATACTTACCTTTTATAGTTACATGGTTTTCTACCTGGATAGTTGTAAAGTCCTGAAGAAGCAGACAAGTTTCCACAAAATACATCACTTTGGGAGTTAGATCTTCCTTAGTATACCCCTGTTTATACACACATAGTTTAGGTTGGAGAAGTTAAACTATCATTGGTGAACCTCAGTGATCCAGAAAGCCTGGAATGGATCCAGTCCAGGATTAAAAACATTTGCCAAATAATAGCAAGTGATTTTAAGAAATACATTCCAGGTTTGCTGAATCACCCTGGTTTACTATCTTCTCCAGTCTTTATTAAAACAGGTCCGTAGTATAACTTACCAGGGGATTCATATCACCGATGCACACCTCGGATGTACTCTCAGATAGAGAGATGGTATCAGAACTAAGACTTTGACAGGGTTTACCAATCTGTTGTATGTGTCGATGCCACCTTATATGTACGATTAGTTTTGTTCACCTGTTATACCTTTTATATGCCTAATATACATTTTATATGGCTAGGTAAGAGTGAATTATTTTTAGGGGGGACTTAGATTGTTTAATTTGGCATGTCTATTGAGGTATGTTAGGGGATGGTGAGGACCTCCAACATCACCCATGTAGTTATGGATAATAAATATATTTGACCCTGGCCTACCAGAGAGCTATTACATTCATGTTTTTTACTGGGACACTCTTATAGCATGAAATCAAAAAGATACATGACGCTGAAATTTTCTTTTCATCATACCTCCTTCTTAGAAGTACCCCTAGCTTTTCCCAATGGGCTCAATTTAAAACATATAAACTCTGGGAGTGAAAGGGAATAAATATACTATTACTACTCGGAAGGCAAACTCTTACCTTTTAGAGACATTAGTAACAAATACAGGCTTCCTGCTCACCACAATTTTACTATATGACATTCAAAAGTACACATTTTATGGAAACACCCACCTACCAATCACATTACTTCCAGCTCTCAGTAAATTCTTTGGCCCTTCTCTACTAATAATATCTATAAAGTGTCTCACATTTTGACACTTTATTCATTATTGAATGTTCAATCATCAGGACAAATTCCGTCTTTTCCAACAAAATGAACCCAATTTCCTAATTTCTCCCCTATAGACATTCTTTAAAATTTTAGAAAAAGGTTGGCTTAACGTTATATCAGTGAACATTGAGATGATATTGAAAATTATTCATAAAGCTTATTATGCTTTTAGTGTAGTATACAAGCCCTCTCCTAGACTGATTTCTTGCCGGAAATGCTTAGATCCAAATAGTGATTTAAACCAGCATTCGCCAACCGGTGGTCCGCAAGAAAAATTTTGGGGGTCCGTGGCTCTGGTCGGAGCATCCCCGAGCGGGGTCAGGAGAAGGACACTGCTGGGGGGACGCACCAGCCAGAGCCGTGGACCACGTACCCCAAACAGTTCCCAGGCTCAGGAAGGTGGGTGTCCCTGCACACAACCCGACCACTCTTCCACTGTAGGCCCAGATCTGCGATGGGAAAGTTGCCGGGGTTATGTCATAATGACGCCACTCTGGGCTAGGTTGCTCCCCCTTTGAGTGACACCTGGTGATTTTAGTGGTCCGCGGACCTGAAAAGGTTGGCGATCGCTGATCTAAACCAGTCGGGTGTCATACTGGTATTAGGTTTTTCAATTCATAAATTATATTACTTCCTATACTAGAGAGTCTAATCCATGTATCGTTTATTTCATACAGTTTCCCTGCAGCACAAACCTCATCATTGCAAAATTTAAAAGTCTTTGAACTTTTCTGCGTTTTGGAAGCTACAAAATGTACCATGATTAATTGGTTACACAAAGGTCCTCTTACAATTCATCAACTAGTTCAGGTAAGTGACAAGTTGATGCAAATAGATAAAACCAATACAATTATGTGAAAAGACACCTATCCAGAAACATCTTTTGATGTCTGTTTTCCTTTTTTAAAATATACTTTGTCTCCTACTCAGCCACAAGATATAGTTGAAGCTTTTCATAACACATCTTGGTATGATATGCAGATTCTCCAAAATCGTGGAATTTTTGCTTACATTGACTTATCTAAAAACTATAGGCCAGTGGTCACCAACCTTTTCGGACCGACGGACCACAAAACTACCTACCACAAAACTTTCCCTTTAGTGATGTCGTGATGCCAGAACCCACCCACTCTCCCATCGTACTTGTGAGCCGTGTGGGTAGGTGTGGGCAGTTGTGTCCAGAGACAACCCACCCACTTCCCTGAGCCTGTGTTTTGTACAGGGAACATGGTCCACAGCTCTGGCCGGTGGCCCCCCCAAGTGGGGTCGTTCTTTAGACCCCACTCGGGGGTGCACTGGCTAGAGCCACAGACCACCAAAATTTTCTTGCGGACCACTGGTTGGCGACCTCTGCTAAAGGCATTAATTTAATGATACAAACATGACACTCTTCCCTCGTGTATATTGGTCCTGGTTACTCCCTGGTCCTCTTGACATATTTTTTACGGACCCCTTATCAGATGTCCTGCAGTCTGTTATATATACATTTATTGGTGCTTTTTCTTATGAAATTGTCTTTATATCTGTTGTACAAATTAACATACATAAACATAAATAAACATACAAAAGAACTCATCAGATATCTGTGTATATTAACTAAAACAAATTCTACTCTTTTCCTACCCCTATACCCTTCCTCTACTTTTACCCTTCTACCTACCCTAAACCTATCTACCCTCCCTCCTAGCAAAATAAAAAAATAAAAATATGTATATAGTACTACGACTTAGTTCATGAAAACGAGCAGTGATTGGGACACTGTCACCAAAAAATTGTTCAAATTTTAACCTGTTTTTAAAATTATTATTGTATTGTTAAAAAAAGTTATTGTTTATAATATGTCAATTTAATTGTTATGCCTTAATAGTCCCATTCCAATTCTTTGTCTCTATTGTATTGGTTAAATGGAGATGTGGCATTAAAGATATACATAGTTATCCTATCTTGGTACAAAATCTAGAAGTACAGTAACTAATTTTAATAAAATTTCATATCATAAATAGGGAATAAAATATTCCACAACGATAACCAATAAGGAAATGACGATGTAGGCTACTATTATACCATGTACAAAACATTAAAAAGGCATATTGGTTGAATGTGAAGAAAAGTCTAATTCACAGATAATTGTGCAAATATAATAAAAAACATGCTGGAACAAATTTGCATAGGTCATTTGGAAAAATTAATTTTCTGTTTTACACAACTTGATTCCAAAAAATTATGCACTTTACAAGGTTTGCATTTTTCAGTGATTTTATACTAATCATTTTATTATTTTTAATGGACCAAATGACCACTCTTTCATCTCAATCAGTTGATTTTTTTTCAGGGGGAAAACGCTAACAGCGATTAGGTTTTCCATCTCAAGCGGTTTAATAATGGTAAGTGCATTTTGCTGAATAAGGTAAATGGGTATATATATTGTACGTTCAAAGCTTGTTTGACATCTCTAAGCATTGAAATGGGTTATAATTAAATGTGCTTATAGCATATAATTAGGATTCAGAGAACCACATTCTGATAGGCTAACAATGTAATTTATAGTGCTGAAGCAGTTCTCTATTATGCACTCAGCTCCTAATATTAATTTGGAAACTTTTCATCAAGTGATGTTTGATCGACAGATAATTACATAATTAGACTCAAGGGATTCATGACATTCTTTACTTTAGGAGGAATAAAAGGTGGTAAAAAATGAATCTGATGAAACTGAATGTTGCTCTGACTGTTCCCAGGATCCAGAGCCGGGTCTCTCCTCTAGTGCATGGCCACCAACACTTCCAGGTTGTGCCCCGATCACTGACACCACTGTCAATCAAAAGACAGCTTAAGCAGTCCAGAGGTTTATCAATTTACATAATTACATTAAAAGTCCATCAAGTTCACCCACTAGGGAAATAATCATATCCCAGATATAAAACCCTATAAGACATAGTTGATCCAGAGGAAGGCAAAAAAAACCCTGGTACAATTTGCTTCAACGGGGGGAAAAAATTCCTTCCTGATTCCATGAGGCATGGAATACTTTAAATCTTTACTTTAAATCCTTAATTCCCAGTTATATTCTGTGCTTCTAGAAACCATCCAGCTTTTTCTTCTATCTATACTATAGCAATCTATAGTAGTTGCTGAAACTACTTCTTGAGGGAGCCGATTCCACATTTTCACAGACCGATGTTTAATGTTCAAGCAATGCATCCTTACATTGACGAACATTCTGCTGCTAAAATTTCCTTGTCCTCTAAAGATTCTTGTGCTCAAGTGAGCCAGTATCCCTTTATTCATTCATTCTTGTGGCTTTGGTTACTGACTCCTGCTTGTTCCTGACTATACTTGCTTGCTTTGACTTTGCTTTACTTCTTCATACCTTTCTCAGCGTCTATCAGTGTAAGTTGTGGGCTGCAACCTGGTACATCCACAGGTTCATCATTCCATTCTGCACACTCTGGTGAAGTTCTATTCGAGTATGCTTTCCATAGCCTTGTTCATTTTTAGGGCTCTATTTGGGCTTTGAGGCTTGAGGGTCTGCTGCCTGGGCTAGACTGCTTCTAGTAAATTCGGGTATTGCCCTTTGCATATCTTCCAACAAGATCTTGTTGGGAGTAACTAGTAACCTTACTTCTTATTTCAATACCAAGCATAGCCAAAGTTTTCCTACAGTTGTCAATAGACGTGACCTGTCCCTGATTAACCTCCTGGGCGGTTCAGTTCTGTCCAGTTTTATATGGCTAAAAGCTAGTATGAGTATGAAAAAGTTTGATACACAAAATCATGTCAAAATAATAAATTAAATGAATTGAAAAAAAAAACATTTTTTCTTAATTTTTAAAATTAAAAAAAATATATACTCATACTATTATATTATACTGTAAAATAAATGTTCATGAAATACAATGTACTGCTTTTACACATATAAATCCAATGTAATGTTCTGTTGTAGTGTCTGCATATTGCGTGCTTTACAAAAACATAAAACAATTTACCATCAAAGAACTAACAATCTAATGCAGGGGTCGGCAAACTCCGGCCTTTAGGCCAGATACGGCCTAGCCGGTAGTTCGTTCCAGCCTAACACCCCCTGGCCAATTCGGCCTAATGCCGGCCGGCAACCTCTGGTTCCAGAGGTCCACGGGTTGCCGGGCGGATCTGCCAGGGAGCTCCGGTGCCGCCTCCTTGCTGTTGCTCCCCTATTTACCGCGCCCGACGTTGATACTTCTGCCGGCGCGGTAAATAAGTAAAGCTCCCTAAGGGGAAATCCCTCTCCTCCGCAATGCATACGGTTTCACATCAGGGGGCGTTCCTAGTGGGGGCAGAGCTATTGAGGCGGGATTTAGAGTCCGGCTTAGTGTGTTCCCGCCCACCCCTGAAATGGCCTAGTGGCCATAAAAGTTTGCCGACCCCTGGTCTAATGTCTTTGGAACATCCATATACATAATGGAACCAATGTGGGAGAAAGTCAGTAAACCTATTAGGATTTTTAAAATTTTAGGAGGGAGCCAGAAGACTTGAAGGAAACCCAAGGAGAGTGATGATCTTCCTCTCTTCCACGACCTTCATTAAGCACAAAGAAGACTAATAATTTGGCACTTAAAGAGTCATCAGTACATGATAAGCTTTATGTGGGCCCTGGTACTATATCGGTTCTCCCTAGATTCCAACCATTGCCATGAAGAAGCTGTCTCAATACATTCAGGAATCTGGAAATGGAGTCCACCTATTTTTTACAGTCTTTAAGGTATTTTTTAATCTTTTGATAGTCTTTTGTAATGGAATTTGCAGCAGTGCACTGGATGTCTGCATAATTGCTGGAATGTAGCTAACATTAACTAATACCTCTTCTACATTTATATTTTATTGTGTCAAATCAGGGAGCAAAGTAGAAATTGTCATGTGCAGCTTTTTTGGAGGATTTTTGTTCAATATATAAGAAAAATACAAAGTGCAGATCTTTCATTAATGTTAATTCAAAAAAAGCAGGATTATTGATAAATAGATTGACTTTCTTTGTTCATTCATTTTTTTTGTTTCAGTCCATTCTACAAAAAAATAGGGTTCCTGGGTTTCTGTGTGCCATCATAACCACTGGCATTGCCTGACTTTTTTCAGTTCTTCTGGATATTTTCGTGCCTCTCATGCTCTGAAGGTGGACACTAGGGTCCTGATTTATTAAAGTTCTCTAATGCTGGAGAGGATACACTTTCCTCAGTGAAGATGGGTGATCCAGCAAACCTGGAATGGAGCTGGTCTAGGATTGAAAACATTTGCTAACAAATAGCTAATGACTAGGAAATCCATTCCAGGTCTGGATCACCCAGCTTCACTGGTGAAAGTGTATTCTCTCCTGCCTTGAGAGCTTTAATAAATCAGGGCCTAAACCTTTTTCCTCGAGACTCAGCTCCACCACATAACATTTATTATGTACCAGCCAAATTACACTTACCCTTGAAAATGATTCATTGGCCCCGATTTATTAAAGCTCTTCAAGGCTGGAAAGGATACACTTTCATCAGTGAAGCTGGGTGATCGAGCAAACCTGGAATGGATTTCTTCGAAGTGATTTGCTAGCAAATGTTTTTAATCCTGGACCAGATCCATTCAAGGTTTTCTGGATCACTGGTGAAAGTGTATCCTCTCCAGCCTTGGAGAGCTTTAATAAATCAGGACCATTGTTTTCAAACTACATTGTGTGCAAAGTACAACACATGCTACCATACTACCATGCATTGTGTCCATACAAATGGTGCATGCAGCTGTTTGTTTGTGAATTTTGTTGCATTAGGCAGCCTATATAAATGGATGTACTGCCTTAACACAACAAAGTTGATAATCCACCACACTGCAGCCCCTCCCTCTGCCAAACTCTGCACATCACCTAAAACTTTGTTTCAGATCACCATGTGAGTTTAAATTCATTCTTGCCAGTGGGATATCCCTATCAGAATATTCTGAAACCTACCACAACGTTTAACTCTCTCTGCAAATCCCCTGAGGAATCAGTCAGGCGAAACGCGTTAGTTTACGAGATGTTATCTCACTTGCGATTCTTATAATTAGGGAAATTCTTTCTAGTGAATGGTTTGCACCTCCTATGAAGCTGTCAATGGGAACAACCAATATTATTTTGTATGTATTTTTGCTACACCACCACATGTGCTATATATGATGTATCACTACCTAATATATCTATATTTTCCACTAAAAACTCTGTTTCTCCTGTCTTATTTTATAATTATTAGCAGCTGCAATCTGAATTCAAGCAGCCATTTAGTTTTATACACTTAGAACCTTAGCACTATGCAGGTCAACCATGGCAATGAGCAAAATCTGACAGCAAGGAAGAGGAATGATAAAAAAGCAGGGAAATATATTTCTATAAAACTGTGAAAATAGCACAGCAAAATTTTTAATGTAAACACTAAATTAAACATGAACTTTATGAACTTTTACCATTTTTAAGCCATTGTGGTTGGGATTCTAGTCTGTTCAATGCAGTTTTGTCTGGTGCTGACGCATGTTACTATTAGCTTCTCACAGATCATTTCTGCTGGCAGGTTTTGGTCCGGCTGATATTATTCTCCAATGTTTTCTGCCTTTACTCAATGCAGCCATCAAACTAATTGCTGTAGAATAGTATAGGAATGGGGTGTCCAGGGTCTCACTCCTTGGGGCCTAGTGTCAATTTGTCAGCATAATTTGGAGAGATGGTTTGTTGTGTGCAAGCAAAGAACATCTCTAAGGAATTGTTTTTACTACATGTAGCTGCTGACACAGATACTGCTAGTTCAGAGGGAAGCTACACTATCAGTCATCTTGATCAGTGTATCCTGTAGCAGCCTATTCTAAGCTGGGAACTCCGGATAATGTTACAGTATTTTGTGTTAAAGCATGCCCGGGAATGCAGTACTATCATTTATTTTGCCAGCAGATTCAATTAATCTTCATAAAAAAATCTGACTTTGAAAATGTAGTGTATTTTGAGTAAACTTGAAAAGTACATAATAATAGTTGAAAACAGCTGATTCCTTTAGTGCTTGCTTTACTACATTTTAGTTAGGTTTGTTGATTGCAGGGATAAGTTACATAGATAGCTTTAATGTTTGGCCAACCAAGCATTATAGTAAGATATACTTCTATATAACATCTATAAAACTTCCTTGTAGCATTAAAGTAAACTGAAGAATTAAAGAAACAATGTCACATGCCTGTGCATAGCTAAGTGACATGACCAGGGTAGCTCGGACCTTCTGGCCCATCCTTTACCATCACCATCACCTCCGCTTCTCCCAGACCCCCCGCCTGCTTACCAACCACTCCCCCACCATTAAATACCCAAACACCAATCTTGGATTTAAATTGGCTGGCAAGCAGCTGTTTATTTAATCGCCATTAAATAAATAAACCATACAAATAATTACCAAACAAATATCTAATAATAAATAAATGACAAATAAATAAATACATTTTACATGTTTGATATGCCAACATACATTAACATAACATAACATTATTATTATTATTATAATTATTATTAAACTGGGATTATATAAAGCCAACATATTACAATGAATATAACCTAATTAACCAACAACCTAATTCCCCCCTTTTAATATTACATATTTATAACAACAATATCCATAATGTTAGCAAACTCCAAACTCCAAGTTATACACCCAAACAACCAGGCTGAGGTCTCAGAAGGCAAAATCCGCACCCAACAGGAATTTTACTCTTCCAACTTCTCCACCTTGGCCACAGTCGCCCAGCACCGCCTCAAGAGCCATAATCATCCATTCACCATAAAGGGGGGGCCCACCAAAGAGGATCCCCCCTGCCACAATCGACCACTTTACCACTGCACTGGATCCTTGACTTCCAAGACCCCAACCACTAAAACAAACCAAACTTTCAAATTATAACCATACCAGAAAAGGGTGGGTGGGCGGTAAACTTTTTCTTTCAAAAGAGGGCCTCCCACTTCCGTCTAGCCCCTTTAAACTCATCCTATTCCTAATCCCCTTCTACCCCACACTCTACACTAGCACAGCCCCCTCTAGCCTTACTATATTTATAAATCCTTAACAATCCTGAGCTAGGCCTCCTGCCATGTAGGCCCTGCGCCTAATTTCTTACATCTACGGGCCTCTATGATTCCCTTGCACTTAAACTCTGCCTGTGTGCCTTCACCACTTCTTCTTCCATTTACCAGTACTAAAATTCATAGGGCCTAATTGATGAAAGCTCTCCAAGGCTGGACAGAATACACTTTCAGAAGTGAAGCTAGGTGATCCAGAAAACATGGAGTGGATTTTTAAAAACTATTTGCTAGCAAACGTTTTAAATCCTTTTTGAAATGTTTGGAATCCTGGACCAGATCCATTCCAGGTTTGCTGGATCACTTAGCTTCACTGATGAAACTGTATTCTCTCCAGCCTTGAGAACTTTCATAAATCAGGGCCATAGTGTCAACATAGTGCCTTCTAAATGCAGTCCATCCCCTGATGGAAGCTACTACAGGTTAAAGGTTGCTTACTGTATGGAGGGACGTGGGCTGTATGCCAATCTGTCCTGGGGTCGCCCCCACCGTTTTTTTGACAGCTTCCTCAGGGTACTTGTGGAGAACGTTATGTGGTGTAATTTATTAAAGAGTGCACTAAAAGGGATACCTCACAGATAAGGATGATAAACATACTCACATAGTTGTCTGGTGCAAAATGTTGCAGAGTATCCAGCAGTGGTACGTGGAGTCTTGGCAGATGGAGGTGCTGCAGTGTTGAGAGTTCAGTGGCTAAGGGCCAAGCATAAAAGATTATATGTCTTATATGTTTGACTTGAATAAAACATTAAAGTGCCAAAAAAACTCTTATTTTCTCACTATTTGATATTTATGGGTTGGCACCAACATTAGGAACTTGGAGGTTGGGTAGGGTACTCTCGCATTTCCTCCCTAATCTTGACTATATATGCAGTCAATTAATTATTTAACGCTTTTTCATTTTAGATATAGTGGTAAATGATTACCTGACCCTTGTCAGGTTTTTAATATTTTCTCTGTTACTACTGGAAACAATCACTCTCCCCAAATGATCTGACTCAGGAAGTGGTGGAAACATCTACAGTCTTGAGTTGTCACAAGAACAGGAAAAGAAGGGAAATTTTCCAAAGGCAACATGTGTTGATATTGGTTTCATGATGTTCAAATGGTTTAAGGAAGAAATTCACCACCTGGGACAGATTGCCCTTTCCCGACTCTGGTAATTTATTTTAGTTTCATAACTTTCATCTTTTATCTGGGCCTTAGAGTGTAAGATTTGTTGGACAGGAGCCTCTCTTCTTCGTTGTTCTTTTCAATACTTGTCTTTTATGCAGATTTGTCATCTGCAACTTCTATATTATTATTATTATTAATATTAGTAATAATAATATTGTGATTATTATAAGTTAATGGTAATTGCTACTGTGGCACATGAGAGATTCAAGTGGTTTTGGTTGGTGAATGATCTTGGAACTGAATGGGCACCTAGCAGTGACTCATATTTCCTATCATTCAAGTATTTTGGGGTCATCTGTATTTGCTTAGCTTGACAAGGCAATGACAACACATGATAGTCTCCAGCCCACATTTAATGGGGGTAATGTCCTTGCACAGCACAATGTGCCTGGTTTTAGCTATTACTTCTACCTCTTCAAGTTCTACCAAATCCTTACACCACCTTTGCATTTTTTATAATACAGGGTCCTTTTCATTTATGAAACCAATATTGAAAAAACGACTCACATTTGACTTCAACTTTTTTTTTTCATTACAACAGTCACAGTTGAGTTGAGTCATGGATAAAACCCTTTAAGGACGTAGTAGAATCATTAAATATTTTATAAACAATTATTCTTTTTCATCCTAGAGTTCTAGATTGCACCCTACTACAGGACAAACCACAAAAGATCCACAAGATAACAAGCACCAACTATTTTCGGTTTTACATTTAAATTACCTCTTTTTTTTAGTAGCTAATTCCTTTTTTCTTATTGCTGCTTTATAAATCTAGCCTATAAAACCAAATCCTGTTATTTCTTTCTTGGAATGGCACTAAAGTCTTTGAGTTTTAAATTCTGTGTTGTGACTTTGATCTTTTTTTATCTAAGCAGAGAAGTGGGAACATTATAATAAAACATATAAGGGTGTGCTGGGATAGGAGAAAGATGAGACAAGGCATATCCTTCCTTAACTTACAGATACATTTAATTGCTGGGAATAGGAGTGTGACTTCTACCTACTGCTTGCAATAACAACATCAAAACAACATCAAAGTTCATGTAGCTCTGATAATTACCAGAGTGTAATTTGTGCATTTAGTTTTTCAAGGTTTTACATAATTTATATGTACATACTGACTATATAATTACTTCTGTTCTTAAGTATTATTCAAATACATTTACACTGAGCCAAATATTACCTTTAGTTATACTCTGGAATAATTTTAGCTCTCATTTGTTGCTAAGGGAATCCTACTTGGTTCTCCAATTATTATAATATATAATATTGAAAATAGGACACCTTCGTTAATTGTGGGGGCCACCGCAATGGGTGGACAATCCTTTTTTATGTTAAGTAAAAATTCTGTCTTTTTTTAAGTTTAAAAAAATATGTGCAATACCGCCCCCTAATTCTAGGCGATCAAGAATGAATGAATGGGAGTGCAAAGCCTCCAAGGATACCTACATCATGCATCCCGGGAGGCTCTTGGGTGCTCCTTCAGCACAGAACGAGCCCTTTCGTCAAAAAGGGAAAAAAAAACAATCTCACACATGGGCAAGTTTTTTTCCCCAACTACGTCACCAGATCTCGCACCTGGGTTGTAGTAAGAAGAACCCGGAAGAAGAGGAGAAGATGGCAGAGCCTGGAGCACCGGCCTGAAGACAGATACCGGGATGACGCGGGACCTGATGGAAGAGACAAATAAAACAGCATTAGTTTCCCAATCACTATTTTCTGTATCATACACTGAGTTACACATACTCATGATCCTGGCATTGCTGGGAATAAATAAATTCCTGCATGCATGTGCTGGGCTTACATCTTTCCAGACTAGCTAATCAAGATAGCCAAAGATCCTGACCCTGAGGAACAATGAGTGAACATACTGGCACCTGGGATGGAGTGAGGTGGATGCCTAAAAAATTAGGAACAGGTTGAACTTTGACTGTGCCTGCTTGCTATTTTTTATTTTTGCAGAGTACTTTTGCTTTAATACCATGTGAATGACTGTTTTTGCCTGTGTCAACATGGTATTATTGGTGTGTCTGCATGCATGTTTATGGATGTGTTAGCACAGTGCTGTGTAATTATGGTAATTATGTTGTTTTTGCATACATGTTTCTACTTGTAATTGCAATAGTTTAGTTATAATAGTGTAAGTGATGTTAAATTTGTTAGTGCTCTATATGCAATTTGCATATTGATAAAGGTCAACAGGATGGCTGGCCTTGTGATAGAAAAAGTATGTGTGGGCCTGCCAGCCAAGTATAGAGCCCCATTGTAAGGAGGAGAGGGGATTGTGCTCTAACTTCACCTCCGAGGTCCCATCTTTCCATGATACACGTAACCCCATCACATCTGACCTTGGCAAAGCTGGAGCAGCAATGTCCAGGAAAAGACCGGAGGTCAAAAAAACACAGACCCAGCATTTGAGTCTAAAAATACGTAATTTATGCCACTGAGCGTGATAGCGTGGATATCATGTGTCTTATATCTAGCTTTGGTTCTGTATTGTTAAGCCAGTGCTATTTGTAAAAAAAAAAAATTAAAAATCTATATAATTAAATCCCCTCAGTCTTGTTAGTATCAAACAAAAGCACTACAGCATACAACATGCCTCATTTATTAAAGCATTTGCAAATCTGGAGAAGATAGACTAATTGTAAGAAGTGGAAATTTGCTGAGTCTTGTAGTTAATTATTTTTGTGCTTTTGTTATGTTTTGTAGATGATTGAATTAGGTTGAAACTAGTTGTAGTTTTTTATCAGTAAACTAACGTCCGCTTCCCCCTTTTTCCCTTGAAACTTTCCCCTTCCTCCTTTCAGCCATTTATCTGTTCTCCTGACATAACTATCCTGTTTTAGGAGAACCACAAGGACATTTGTCATGTCTGCTAGTTGTCTGTAGTCATGCACTGATCATGCCTTTGAACTGGTATATAAGCTGTGTGCAAACAATAAAGTTGTGAGAGTGATCTAACTACATGCTTGAGTTGCGGGTGTTACGTTCTCTCCCAGCGTCGCTGTAAACAGAAGCCATCAGAGAGAGGGACAGCTGATCGGGGATCAGTAGGAGATCACCTTAACACTAAAATGGGTAATCCAGCAAACCTACAATGGATTTGGTCCAGGATTGAAAACATTTGCCAAATAGCAAATGCTTTTAAGAAATTCATTCCAGGGTGGTTGGATCACCCAGGTTCTCCCATGATAGTGTACCTTCTCCAGTCTTGGAGAGCTTTAATTAAACAGGCCCTGTGTGTGTCACTATTAAAGCATTGCTTCTAATTCAGCGTATGTTTCTGTTTTTATTTTTAGTGCTATACCTAATCAATGTCTACTTTGTTGACCTCTAATAACATATTCTGCACTTCTTTAGTTATGAAAAGAGAAAAACTGCATGTACCAAAGGCTGATATGTAACAAGGTTCAATACTTTTCACACAGACACTTACGAATTTGACATATTGGACATAAAACTCTTAACAGCATTTCCTATTCTGTCTGTTCTGAAATCACTGGAAGTCATTAACAAAGTGAATATTTTTTTCAAATACATTGCAGTTTCTCACTAATGATGCAGCACTCCAAAAATCTTTGTCAATGCATCTAATTAGGATGATTTAGAGAATGGATATAGGGAATCATTTGACATGTAATGACAGGTAAATAAGTTTATATCTTCAGCTAGGTTCAGAGATGAATAGTACTTTGTTATGAATATACAGAATGAATAATATCCTTGCAGTGAAAGCAGTTCATACTGATTTCCCAGACATATGTGGGATCTCATCTTAGTTTGTTGGATTATTTATTTTTGTTTAGTCCAGTCTGTTCCCTTTTTGTTATCACACTGATAAGCAAACTAATGCAATTAGCAAACTAACTAATTAAAATGATGTAAAATTACATAAAAATACATTACGCCAATACTGGAGCAATTTTTGAAAAGGTGTGGTGTACAGTACAACTCTTAAGCAAACTGATCAAATTCGGGCCAGTCAGTCAAATTTGCAGACCAAACAATCAATGGAGCTATTGTTTATAAATGGAAAACTTCTCAAATTTGTGACCACCAGGGATTAGTTAAATCTGGGGGACCTGGGGGAATATGCAAAGTGCCCTATTTAAATGAATGTTTCCAAATAATTTTTAAAAAGAGGATGAAAAGAAAGCAAGGGTGTTTTCAATTGCGGTGAACTATATTGAGTAAATAGTTCAGAAACAAGTGCATACAAAGTTTTCAGATTTACCTTGCTGCTCAATTTTTAGAGAGGGGTAAAGACCATATACTAGAGGATAAATTCCTGCTGAATTATTGTAATTGACAGAGATTCTTGTACCCAACGCGTTTCGCCTTTTAGGCTTCCTCAGGGCACTTGTTAAGAAACTTGCTATGGTCAGGTTTGAAAAGATGTTTCGAAAGATAGGGTGTATAAATATTGACACCAAATTGTATTCAGGTTTAGGTCTTTGAAATAATGGGGAGTTGTTTCAAGAAATAAGGTGTAATAATATTGACACCAATTTCATCATATCTGTGAAATCAGGGGCTGGTGAGCGTGCAGCACAGGGTGCAGCAGAGGCGCTGTGTGAAAGTCCTTTCACAAGTTTCTAAACAAGTCCCCTGAGGAAACCTAATAGGCAAAGCGCGTCGGGTCACAAGATTCTCTATCACTTACATTATTTCAGCAGGAATTTATGCTTTCAACAAATTTCTAAAGCTTGTTAAAAACATCAGTTTGTATCGCTTGTTTAAAGTGACAGCCAATGCTGCCAATTAGAATATGGGTTTAACGTATGATATGATAGCTAAGGATGATTTGAAGAGATCACCAAACCATTCATTTGAACAACAATCTTACTTTAATTTTGGAAAAAAAACAACCTTCTTTTAAAATGGCATTTAGTTTCTTAATCCTAACAATAGGACAGGACACAAGCTGGGTCAAGGAATGTAAGGCTACGTACACACTTGTAATAGTTCTTGTCCGATAATTGGCTCAGGGCCGATATCGGATAAGAATCTGGCGTGTGTACTGCACTCGTCGTCCATTGTCCAAACGACCATCCTGGCGGATCCACAGACAATGGATGACGAATGATCGTAATGCAAGTGAAGGGGGAAAGAGTACAGCGAGGTGCTGCTCTGTTTCCTAGTCTTAACAATAGGTCAGGACACAAGCTGGGTCAAGGACATGTAAGGCTACGTACACACTTGGAATGGTTCTCTTCTGATAATCGGCTTAGGGCCGATATCGGATGAGAATCTGGTGTGTGTAGAGCACTCGTCGTCCATCGCCCAAACGACCGTTCTAGCGGATCCATGGACGATGGACAACTAACAATCGTAATGCAAGTAAAGGGGTAAAGAGCACAGCGAGGTCCCGCTCCGTTGTTCTCCCCCCTCCCCTCTCCATAGAGCAGAACGGTGCTGTATGTACAGAGCTCGTTCATGTATCGTGCAGTCGTTGGAAAGGATCGTGAAAGATCCTTTCCAACGACAATTATTGCACGTGTGTACATAGTCATGAATTATACTGATAAACAATATATGTATTATTTTGTTGTCCTAAATAATAACATGTGTGTATGTAGGCTTACAATGGATAGACACTTGACTTCATGTCTAAACGGAAAATCTCATCATCGGCAAGGGATAGCACACTTTAAAAGCACAGGCAAACACAGAGAGCTATATGGGGAAGCCATCAATTTCTACTAGATATTTATTTTTAACAAAAAAAACTCATACCATCAAAGGAACCCGAGAAATTTTTCATTGGCACATTGGAAAGCTTCAAATATTCAAATGCTTCAAACACTTAAGTGGTTAGAGTTAAGAATAATTTGCACCCCTAAGTACATAAAAACTCCTGCTCTATAATATTCCCATCTGTTTCCTCTACGGATGATACATAGAGGGTTAAGTAGGGAGTTGAAGGGAGATTCTGGCATAGAAATTAGACATCCCCAGATTACGGGTATGATGTGAACGTAGGGCGAAAGTTGTGCTAGGAAACTTATATTTGTATGTAAAGTTTAAAAGCACCATGCAAAGCAACAGAAAATTATAGAAAGAAAAAATTAAAGAAAAAAAATATTAGTTGCTTTTTTCTGTGCCTTTTGTTATATTAGTGAAAGGGTCTCCATGAATCTTCACACCAGAGCTACAATAGATAAATCTAACAAGGTAATCTAAAATAACAGATACTTTTAAATTAAGATGTCAAATTTACCACCTACCATAATACCTATAATAACCATTAATGTGTTTAGGTAACCAGCTGCCCTAATATAAGGATCATGTTAATGAAATCATGTTTATCGTGTAAAACGGGTTTTATTTATTATTAACAGTACAACGATATACCCAACATTTGCACAGAGGTTGTCATGCTGTATGCTACATAAAACTGAATATTTGCTGTAGATTACATTAAAGCTTTATGATGGCATATAATAAGAAGCAGGATTTTTCCCAGAAGGATCATGGTATATGTTCATACATTTTTCATTTATAAGATTACCTTGTATTGGACACAATACAGCTATTTTGTATTGAAATTAATACAAAATTTTTTGAATTTCCCGCTGCTTCTCCTGCCCTCACCAACGTCACCGGGAAAACCCGGAGAACGTCTCTGCAGTCGCTGGCTGAAGATCAAAGAAAGAAGATGTGTCTCGAGGAGCTGCAAGGACCAGCAAGAGGCCGGGGGACACCAACAGAACAAGGTAATTTTTTTTTTTTAATGTTTTTAGCGACCCCGAGTGTGACTGCTTTTTGCATGGAAAATCCACCCTGACTTACACTCGGGATTACCGCTAGGAGGGTTAAACGGTCTTTTCCAACGACAAATATTGCACATGTGTACATAGTTTTTGTCTCTGCTAATCCTTATCAGTTAATGTTGTTCCTCTTCCCCTTATGTACACTACAGAACATTTCCTTCCAATGCTCCTCTGTTTATTAGCCTGCTTCTTCCTCTCTCTTCCTCTCTGAGTCTGAGATCTGCTCTACATGGACTTAAAAATGCTGATACCAAGTAAAATGCAGGAAACACCTCTTGCATTAAAAAGGAAATGTATTGATGTATTTTCGAGCTGTCTCTCTCTAGAGTTAAATTTTAACACAGACTGCAAGAGACCTCTTATAGGCTTAAGTAGTTATAAGAAAGGATCTGTAGAAATTTCAAAAAATCCTGAAGTATTGCTTTTCTGGAACTAGATAATCACAGGTGTGCTATTCGGGTGGTGTTCTTGGGGTGAGCAGTTGGGGTCTGATATAGTCAGTTGATGTGTTGGAGAAAAGATAGAATACACTTCAGTTCTTTACCTGAAAAAATAAAAATAAAAATAAAAATGTGAAATCTTTCCTTGGGAAAAGTGCTCTTTAGTATGGGTAGGTGCCTAGACGAGTGCCAGTAAAATTTTGTCAATATTCACCGACGATATTTTGGGGAACAAAGTATCATCTGAATGCACAGAACAGAAGAGACATTGCAACTTAACTGGATAAGATTGTATTTTATTAAAAAATGTTTGGCATTATTTGTCTTTTAATGCACTATTTTGGAATAAAAAATTGATTTATTGTAAATCTGAGTGGCTGGATCTACATGTATATGGGGGGTGCCACACTCACCTCCTCACTAAAGCACAGACACCTCTCACCTGCGCATGCGGGCAGTTCTGACGCTGGGTGTGCCTCTGTTTCCAAGCTTTATCAATTCCGTCCAATCTGCTAGCCAATCAGAAAATAGCCTCTTAACCAGCCCTGGCTATTAAGATAACTCACACACTGCACTCAGTGTTCCTGCAACGTGTCTCCATTGCTCTGAGCCCCTAGTTCTTTTGAGCTAGTTCCTTTTCACCTGGCGCTTAATTCAGTGTTTCCTCTGTCCAGCTTCTGTGTTAACTCCTCAGTGTTCAGTCTGTGGGTTCCCAGCCAACTTCCCTGTGTTCTTTCAGTGTTCCTGTCTATCTGTGATTATCCCTGAGTCACCTGTGCCTCCTGCTGCTTCCAGTGTCTCCTGTGTTCCCTGTGCCCGCAGTGGCCCCTGTGTCACTAGTGTCTGTCACCTGGATCCCTGGCAATTGGCCCCTGGCATGTGACCTGACCTCTCTTGCTTGCTGCCTGTCTCTACCATGGCTTTTCTTGACTATCCTTCTGCTTTGTGATTTGGCACCGTGTTTTGCCCACCTTGGTGTGCCCAAGGACCACAACCAGGCAGTAACCAGTGGCGCAACATCCTCACCACCAGAGGCTCTGGAGAAAACCTGGTTACTCATTAGACTCTGCGCCTTGGCCCTTCTCAGGGCTCACACCACCTCTGTGCAAGCCGTAGCGCCCCCTAGTGGTCCTGTCTCTCTGTGCATGACATGGGATCTTTGAAGCAGACAGGCTTGGGAAATTAACTTAAGCTTTGCCAAGGTTATTGTAATATAAAGTCCTCAGCTGACTGAGAATATACATTTTATATAATATTGGTTTCTTCCCCCTGAAGGTAATTTTATTCTACCCCAGGTACAAAAAAAAAAAAAAAAAAGTTGTGGTGAAATGAGTTGGAATTTGTCTCAGCTAAGACAGGAACTACATTTGGACCATTCCCTGGATGGTAAAGTAGGACTTATGTTCTAAGCAACAGGGACTGAAGCACTAAATCAAATTCATGTCCCAGTTCCACCAGAAGACAATGAAAACTTTGGAAACACATACTACCTGATAAAGAGCTTTTATTTTCTCCTTTTTACATCATTTTAGCTTGATGTACTATCTTATATCTATTGGTTTTGTTAAAGTTACACTTTTTTAAACTTAAAGTTCTTTGTGGCTCAAACTGTTTACCCTTGGTTAGTCAACTTTATGTCAGAAAGCACAACTGTGTCCTCTGGTGGCTCCTCGCATCCTCAGATAATGTTTGGGGTCAAATATTTCTAACATTGCCTTCTTCTGTTCTTCCTCCTCTCCTGTATCAACACACTCCTTTTCCTAGACCCCTCCAATGTATGGATTTGTAAAATAAAAGGAAACCTCTTTCGCAGCCAAAGCCACTCTTGTTCCTAATTCTCCTCCTTTTCTTCTTCCTGTGACTCCAGCTCCCTGAGCCCCAATCACAGTGAGATAAAATTGCAAAGACATTGTGGATTTATTAAATAAGGGTTTGCTGATCAGTGAATGACAATGTATAAAACAAACAATTCCACATCCCAAATCATATGAGCAATACAAGTCTAATGTGCAGAAGAGCAGGACTTTTCAGGCATATGGGAAAATAAAGTTAGTATTTTATTAATTATTCATTTTAAGAACAAAATAAAATTTAACCATTGCCTATAACAAAGAAAATTTTACAATGCACATCACAAAACATTTTCAAAAGATCCTAAACATGGGTCTTTTATAATAATATATAGTTTCTTGATGATTCCATTTAACATCAACACGTTTTGTGGTTTTTTAAGCGCTTCTTTGGAAAGAATCACATATAGAGACTACTGTAGATCACAATAATAACCACAAAGTAATAAAGTATCTCTTCCCAATTGCATAAGCAGATCCACAAGGGAAAGGAAAAGGTGATGGCAACAGGCGCAGAGGGGCAGAAACAGCTAAGTACAGGGAAACCAATTAGTTTGTTTAAAGATGGTAAAGCACATGAAGATTTATTGCCAGTACAGGGTGTCCCTAAAGTGCTGGTCTGCCCATCCGCCTAGGATAGTGTGGATTTATTTCCAAAGACATTGTGGATTTATTGCCACTCAGTAAAGCATGTAAAGTATATGGGAGTTGCTGCAGAATATAAATGGTTAAACAAGGACATCACAATTGACTTTGCAGGCAGTGACAAGGTAAGACTTTCAAAATGTGAACTGTTATCCAGCAGCAGTTCTGGAAAAACACCTAGGTCAGGGGTCGGCAAACTCCAGCCTTTAGACCAGATATGGCCTAGCCGGTAGCTTATTCCGGCTTAACGCACCCTGGCTGGTCCGGCCTAATGCCCGCCGGCAGCCTAAAGCCACAGGTTGCCAGCCGGATCTGCCAGCGGGTATTAGGAACTACGGGAGTCGCAGGACTCAGAGTCCAGCCTAATGTACTCCCGCCCACCCCTGAAATGGCCTAGTGGCCATAAAAGTTTGCCTACCTCTGACCTAGATGGTGGAGTAGGAGGCTGCAGCTGTTCCCAATTATATGTGTTAGCAGCAAAAGTGGCTGCTAGCACATGGCTACTGTGATGGGACCCAGGGTGTTTTTTCAGCACGCTCCATTTTTCCAGGAGGTTGCCACTATGTTACTTCCTTTTCCTCCTTCTCTTCCCATCTGAGTCTCTGCTGTTTCATGCCTATAACCCAACTTGAAACATATCATTACCCAATACCTCCTTCTGATGGACTCATTAGACATTGTGATATAACACCTCTCTGATAACCTCTGGAATCCCTCTTCAGACATGGCCTAAGGTCAACAGTCTGTACACACTGACACATAATCTTACCTTCTTTAGGGGGAATTGAAATAGAAAAAAAGACATTTACCACGATCCTAGTTCAATTGAACTTGTGCTGTCCTGTCTTCCTTCTTCTTCCTGGCGTGGACTGGACACTGGGCACAGCCATCTTCTTCTGTCTTATTCCTTCTTCTGCTAATGTCACCCATTCTCATACTGCACAGATCAGGTGACGTACCTTCATCACTGCGGCAGTGAAGGCAGAAGGGCAGGGGTCCTTCCCTTCAAATTTAAAAAAAAGTAAAAATGTGATGATAGGTTCACTTTAAAGGTTGGAAATCAAATGTCTCCATCCTCTGCTCTGTTTGTCCTCCATCAACACCTTGAGATGCAATGCTGAAATAATGTTTTAGGTTGCCTATTGGACCTCATTGACTGCTTCAGAAATTGTGTTTGATTTATCATAGTAAAAGTGGAAGGGGCCTGTTCATGCCTTAATAGAAATTAG
Source organism: Pyxicephalus adspersus (assembly GCF_032062135.1). Lineage (NCBI taxonomy): Eukaryota > Metazoa > Chordata > Amphibia > Anura > Pyxicephalidae > Pyxicephalus > Pyxicephalus adspersus. The sequence continues at coordinate 72,065,833 of NC_092864.1, read as the reverse complement.
GCTGATCTGTGTATGGAAAGAAAAGGAATCTATGAGTTGACCTGTTATGGGCAATCCACTCTATGACAGCTTCAGTTGTAAGGTATGGGTAGCACTATGGTAAAGAAATGGCAGACTTACCTCTACTTTGCACTCTGAAAATCCTTATATTAGTTTGCTTGTGTTGGAGCTGATTGAGAAGCCATTATATCTCACCCCATGCTTAGCTCCATTTCCTTTGAATTTGATATTATTTATATGTATTCAATTTATATTTAATATAGGATGAGCACAAACAGAGTTCCTAATCGTTTTTATTTTGCAATATTGGTACTGTAGGTGTTTGAGATACAAGTGACACCATTAACCTCCCTAGCGGTTCATTTCTTTATGGTTTTATATGTCTAAAAGTGGTACACACGCACTGACGTCACCGGGAACTCCCGGGTGACTCATCAGGTGCAGAAGCAGGCCGGAGGACGAAGAAAGAAGAAGGAGATTGCGGCGATGGATGGCGAGGGAAGCCGGCGGATCAGGTAAGGCTGTGTTTACTATTACCTCCCATAGGTTTACCTACCCCGAGTGTGACTCGGGGTTACCGCTTTTAGCAACTTTTTTTTTACCCTGAGTCACACTCGGGGTTACTACTAGGGAGGTTAAACCATAAATAAACTCTTTCACTACTTTACAAACCGTGTTATGGGAAATATGAGCAAATTGTATGTGTACTTTGTATTTTTTCATTGGTGGAATAACCAAGGATGGCTGTGCTGCTGTACTTTTTATTGGTGGAAATTACAAGTAATCAAATTTCTTTGGAATGAAATTCTTGTTCAAAAATGGATTCATTGTTACTGGAACTAACACATCCAATTATCCTTGAATTTTGGGGAGTTATTTGAACAACGATGATCAAAATGGCTTTGTGTCATCCAAATGTGGAATCAAATCCCTGTTTACAATTATAGTAGCGCAAACAACATTAGAGACACGGATTAGAGCCACCTGCTGCACCCAAGCCCTTTATTGGACTAAATCATTAGTTAAACTAATTCGATATGGGATAACCCAACTTTTAAACCAAATTATGTAGGCAGAAAATGTAGTCTAATCTGTATGTGACCCTGGTTTAAAAAATGCTGATCTGGATCATGATTGCAACCCTAATTACTTAAATTTGTGTAAGCTTTACAGTACGCCTCTACTGACAAGCCTCTTGCAGTTTGATAGTACGACACTGAGAATTTATAATTTACTGGCTTCTACGGAGAAATACATTTTGTCTGCAGTAACCATTGGGAATCAGCATTTCTACAGCTACAAAGATTAAACTAGTAAAATGTTTTTCTCTGCATAATACTTATACCCGAATGCTGTGGTTACAAAAAGCAAGATAATTCACAATTCAATTTTGACCAGATGTGTAAAAATTAAAAAACTATTTGTTTTGATAAAGATAGAAAATATGCACATATGGAAAGGCATACCATGGGAATTGCAAAAAGAAAATTAGCATAAACAGGGTTGTGATGAGTGAATGGGATTTACATTCTTATTGTGTTCAGTAAATACAAACTTCAAGAACTCAGGCAAGAATACTTTATGTTGTCTGCAGAAAATAGTTTGTTTTCAATGAGCAAAGTACACCGAAAAGTAAAACAAACAAAATGTGCAAATGGCGAGCTACAACAGTTTACCCAAATGAATACATGGCATGGGATTTATGTAGCGGAATTTGGTACATTCTTATTAGTAGTCTTTATGAAAAGCCAACTTGGTATTTTCATACAAAATTGAGTAGGAGTCACTTAAATAGTACTGGTGTGATCAGCTGCCTGAAGATACAGGGACAAGGTGAAGTAATGGCTGTCCACTTCCAGACGGGGGATCTGTGCCAAATTTCATTCTGATTCTGCCTTGTGGATGATCTTCTGCTGGTCGAACTGAGACAATAAACCTACGCCTAAATGTTTCACATAATATAATATAGATGAAAGGGTTTATGCAACTGTTTGCATATCCCATGCTGATTGCCACACGGTAGGCATAGTGGAAGGCTAATGTAGGTTGGTCCACAACCAGTTGGATAATCTGAAGAACATAAAATGGAGCCCAACAAATGAAGAATACCAAGCAAATAGCTATAGCAGTTCTTGTCACTTTCTTTGTACGTATCCTGGAGCTTCTCTGGGCAGTGAGGGCTTCAGATGATGCCATTTTCAACAGAATTCTCCGATACGCTAAGGAGATGACAGCAAATGGAATGGCAAAAGCAAGAAAAAACTGATACAAGGTATACCAATAAATATCACTTTCTGGATTGGGAAGTGTTATTCCACATCCCAAAACTCCCCCAGGAAGTGAAATAAGTCTAGCATACATCCATACTGGGGTGATGCTTAAGAGGGACAATACCCAAAGGATGCAGATGACCATGATGGCTATAGGAGGCTTACGGTACTTTGCTGACGTAAAGGGATAAACAGTTGCAAGGTAGCGATCAATAGACATGGCTGTGAGTATGTAAGTACTAGTAAATTGGCTGTTTGTATCCAGGGCTGTAATAAGGGTGCACATTGTCTCTCCAAAGTGCCACACTCCATTACCAAGTAGCTGATGGATAAGAAAGGGCATTCCAAGAAGAAAAAGAAGGTCTACCACTGACAGATTGATAATAAAAATATCTGGAACACTGCTGGTACACCGGAACTTGGACTTTTTGAAGACCGTGTAGATGACCACACTGTTACCAATTATCCCCAATAAGCAAATTATTCCAAATACAGTTGGCATTATCACGTTGGCATAAGTGACGTTGCTGCTGGGGTCTGGAAAGACAGAAATAACATGTAAGTATAAATACAAAAGGGTAAATGCCATACAAATAACATACAACTAAAACTAAAGTATAAATTGATCACATGGTTAATGTTTAGTTTGGCGACCTAATTTTACTCTATAGGCTTTATAAAACAGGGAACCTGATAGGGGAGCAGCCTAATATGTTGATAGTTTACTGCAAGGTCCAGGAATTTTGTGGTGCCTTCAGCTTCCGTTTTTCTTGATTTCAGCTATAGGTCAGATTTATTAAAGCTCTCCAAGGCGAGGATACACTTTGATCAGTGAAGCTGGGTGATCCAGCAAACCTGGAATGAATCTGGTCAAGGATGCTACCAAATATCGTTGAAGAAATTTATTCCAGGTTTGCTGAATCACCCAGCTTAACTGATGAAAGTGTATTCTCTCCAGCTTTTGAGAGCTTTAATAAATCAAGCCAATAGCCTCAGTTCAGCATCCCTGAACAATGGCTACCTAAACTAACAACTATAAAACAAATCTACTTTTTGTATTTTACTGCAATATAAACAGAATGCTGTGTCAGGATCAATAAGGCTGAAGTGTCTGGTTTCCAATGCTATTACAGTGACAACTGAATGTTAATTTAAGTGCATTTCTTGGTGAATGTAAAATGGCATAGTGGTCCCGACCTATTCATGCCACAAAAATATGTTTAAATAAAAATCTAGCGCATAACCACTACTTTAAATTATATGTAATATTACAAAATACAATAATTATCAAAGGCAGTCTTGGCATAATAAACTAAAACTTAGAAATAATCTGTTCTGCATATCCTTATATGAACTTTTAAATGGAAAACAATTTTCATAACATTATTGGCTTAATCAAGGGTTCATTTTAATAATGGTAAAGCCTCTTACATGGCCTAGAGCAAGCTTTCAGCCAAATCCCAGAGCCTTTATCAAGCAAAGTTACATAGTTATTATCGATTTCTCAAAAAGAACACAAGACCACTTTCACGACTAGAGCAATCAATCAAGGGCTATGTACAAAAATCTGGTAATTAACTATTTCAATGGCATAAATAATGTAAAATGACCCTCCTCTACAGATGATTACTTATCTAAACATCTTCAAAAAGGTAAAAAAATGTATTTTTTCTTGTATCTTACAAAACTCTCATGGTGTACTATTATAGCCCCTTATTCTATTTTTGCCAGGGCCTTAATTTATCTAACTCCAGCCTTGTATCCCCTATATATAAAAACATTTATGGGCATTTCTGGAGGCACAAAACTCACCTCATATATATATGACAGGAAATGAATTAATGGTCTTTGAACTCTGAGAAAACTTAAAATTTGCCCCATACCTTCCTACCCCAAAAGGTAGGAAAACCAAACATAAGCTTACCAAATGTAATTGTCAAGCATGGTTGATAAAACTTATGATATAAGTGGCTTTATGCCCTAAACAACTGTATTTCTTTAAAGAAAAACTTTAAAATGATTTAAGTATTTTGATTCATGTAATTTAATATTTTTCAAATAACATAGAAAAGTGAAGGAACCAAAGAAAAATATAAAAATTTAAATCAATTTTTGGTGTGACCACCATTTGCCTTCAAAACAGCATAAGTTCTTCTAGGTATACTTACACAGTTTATGAAGGAATTTTGCAGGTAGGTTGTTCTGGACATCCTAATGTCTCTTCATGTAATCCCTGAATATAGATATCTACTCCCTCTAAATCATGGCCAATGTAAGATAATACGCATGATCTTACTTTCCTTTTTCAATTAGCATAACCTGTGATACATTTTATATAATAGACATACATTTTATGTAGAATCTATGTATAATATTTTGCTTTTTTCATATAACCTGCCTTCTTTTGCAGTCGCCCCTGAAGAAGCCTATTAGGATGAAACATGATGGGAGACAAGTCTCCCAACTTCTGTATTTATGGACTTACAAGTAACCCGTTAAAATTTTGAAACTGATTATGTAATTTTACATTACATGCTTTTCCTGTGACTATTTTTAAATAAAACTGTACATTGATACCACACCCTTGCCTTTTAAACCCCCTCTTTTATGCACACATCCAGTACATCTGGTTTTGAGTTGTTATTCTACTATATTTTATCCCATACACACTGATATTGAGTTCAGGGCTCTGTATGGGCCATACCATCACTTTCAGGATTCCTTGGTCTTCTTAGTGACAATGAATGTTTAGAGTCATTGTTCTGCTGGTCCTTCCTGATGGTAATAAGGGTAGTAATGAAAAAAGACATCAGACCATCAAGTTCAACCACTAGGGAAATAAACATATCCTTGATATAAAACCCTATAAGACACAGTTGGTCCAGAGGAAGGAAAAAAACCCTGGTACAATTTGCCTTTCTGATTCCATGAGGCAGTTGGATGTTCCCTGGATCAACAGTCTCTGTTATCTTTACTTTAAATCCTTAATCCCCAGTTATATT
>NC_092864.1:72058648-72059369 GCF_032062135.1 Pyxicephalus adspersus | reverse complement strand
AATGCAGGTTTGAAGGCAAATTGTGCTAACAACAAATATTGATTTGATTTAGATTTTCTTCTGTTCACTGCTTACTTTGCATTTTATACATTGAACAATTTTGTTTTGATTAGAATTTTTGAGAAATCATTTTCATTTCACAGCATATATATATAGTTTATTACAACTGGCTATAACAAATACTAAGAATCCACACGTCTAAGAACAAGTGTCATTTCAGGATGTACGTTGGATCAGTTCGTAACGTTCCTATGTTTGATCAGTATGTAATGCACTGTACTCTGCACAACTGCTATAACAGGAATGTGGATATCCTTCCTATTGTGTGTTAATTCCCCCACGTCCCTAGATTGTAAGCTCTTTGGGGCAGAGTCCTCTCCTCCTCCCATGTCACTGTCTGTATTCGTCTGTCATTTGCAACCTCTATTTGATGTACAGTGCTGAGTAATATGTTGGCGCTATATAAATCCTGTTTATCAATAATAATAATAATAATAATAATAGTATTAATGTTAAAAATGAAACAATGAAACAGGGTTCAGTAGAACAATGTATATATCTTTTTATTTGGCTTGAGTCGGGTTTTAAGAAGCTTAGGAAATTTGTAATCTAATTTGCTATTTAAGTACAGAACACCCAAACCCTTTAAGCCCGCCTATAATAAAAATGTCCATGCTGATTTAAAATACAGAACTTTTCTCCCTGACATTTTACAAGAATA
>NC_092864.1:72054901-72057626 GCF_032062135.1 Pyxicephalus adspersus | reverse complement strand
AAGAGGCAGTGAACATGTGGAATCCAGCATCTCTGAATAAAATCTGCTTTTCCCAGCAGAAGCTGCTGTGTAGAATGGAGCACAGAATGAGGAGAGAATCTGCCAGCTCCTTGCACCACCCTCTGACTAAAGTGACAACACATTCCTTAATAAAGGTAGCTGTATACCAGGAGCATGTCCTCAATGTATCATAAAGAAACAACCAAATTTCAGATTTTCATTAAAAAAAAAACTGTAGGCTGATTTTAATTTCTCTTGATACTAAGAAACTGGAAGAAGGATTCTTTAAAGTATCTGCCTTTAGCTGTCAGCATGAACTAAAAGGAGCAGAAGGGTTTGGGTGAGATTTAATATCGGATAAGCAACGTTACCTTTGCCTCCTTATTTCTTTCTTTTTTTTTTTCTTAAAACCAAAAAACAAATTTTTTTTTCAGTAGTTGGCTTTTGAAAGAGCCTTTCTAATTAAATGTGGCAGTACCTACAGGCAGTGTGCAAAGTTCAAAGACTGATATTCTATTGCATTCAGGTAATTAGGAATGTATTGGAAAATAGTCGTAAGTATGTTTTCCACAGGGGGTAGTAAGCAGAAGTATTAACATTACAGGAAAGTAAGAACACAATCTAGGAAGAAAATATTATCTTCTTGTGATGAATTAGCTGTAAGTGGACCCTCATTAAAACCAAGTGAACATAACATGTTCTAATTAGGATTGCATTTAATTTACTGTAATCGATGGACGCATTGGGACTTAAGCAGAATTATAATTTATTAGACCTCTGTAAAAAAAAGTGTTGCATTACCCTCTCCACCTGAACTGCAAATAACCATTGGCTACTGGACTGTGAACACTAACTGTTAGACCAATATTTCTGAAAGTTGCTACAACAATTTTACACTTCTTTTATGAAATAGGTAAGAGATAGAAACTTAGAAAGATATTGCTCAATTTGTTTCAGCAAGGAAACTTTTTCCATTCTTCCCATCAAGGTGACCACACAGAACGTAAATGACACCAACCTTAGAGGAGTTTATATCGGCAAGCATATAGCATGCAAGATACTATTAAAATAAAGGATTAGTTGCACAGAACAAGACTTGTTGGAATCTTTAAAATACAATTCACACATGAATACAATGATGATAAACTGTGTATTAAAGACTGTGTATGTAATGAATAATGGTTTTAAAAATAAGTCAATATTTGAAATTAAAGTTGAGACTTGAGACAATCGTGTTTGTACACATTCTTCGGCGAGGACATCTGTATGAGTTTGTAGATCAATAATTTCAACGCAGATAATAAAAAACTGTGCTACAATAGGGAATGTTAGATTTCCCAGTTGCTTTATAAGATACAATCTAATTAGGCTTGACAATGAAGCATTGGGTTGCATACAAGAACACGGCCTACCGGTTCTGTATTTCAGTTCTTTACTCAGGCATAGCTGTAGTGCATGAATTAAAATCCACCCAGCACTGTAACATGCAGATGCAGAAAGCAAGGATTGAAAGTTATATAGCACAATCCTCTGAAGGTACATGTAGTCCCTATATTCGACCCAATATGGTTGTTCGAATTCGGATAGACCCGACCCGAAAAAAAGAGATTTGACGGCAAAAATTCAGATAAAAAAATGTAAAAAAAGTGTTAAAAAAAATAAAAAATTATTGTTAAACTAATTTATGGAGTGTTTGTGTTTATTTAACTATTTTTTTTTTTACAGGTGATACTACAATGACATGATATCTCTTACTCTGTAACACACTTTCCAGCACAGTACTATTCTGATACATTTGTTGCATTTTTCTTTTATCCACTGCAGAAAAAAAATGTATCAGATGTATCATTTTACTGTGCTGGAAAGTGTGTTTTAGACCAAGTAGGACATACTTGCAGGGCATCTTCACAATGATTTCAGCCGTGCTTGCAATCATTGAAAGAGTGTGCGATCCCCAGGGTACTACAGGTTAATTGATTGTAGTGGAATTGCAGAGTTCATCTGCAGTTCAGTTCCCATGGTCACATGACCGTGGGAACTTTGTGGTCACAGCTGTGACTGCAGGCAATCCCCGGGCACTAGAGGTTGAATGAAGACAAGTTTCCCCATTCATCACATCTACTGCCCTGTGTCCTTGGATGGAGAAACTCTATCCAAGAACACATACCACTAGTACAGTGCGGCAACAGCAATCAGAATCGCTGTTGCAGCCCTGTAGTATATGTTCCTGGATAGAGTTTCTCTATGCAAGAACACAGGACTCCCTGCATGAAGACTGATTACAGTAAATTTAATTGTGGATTATTGTACATTAAGTTGACCTACGTTTCTGATTTTATTACATTTGATTGCTGGGTAGCATTACTAGATCTCTGACTAGTCGTATCTGATTACTTGCCTTTGATCCTGAAGCTGAAATATGGCCACATAGTGAAATCACCCCTAAACATCGATATTCCAAATTCTCTACTAAGTTTAGTAATTTTGCACAGTAACTTTTTTGCAGCTCCCTAAACTATTTTTAAAAATGTCAATCTGGTGGGTGTAGGTCTGTTACATTGCAACTCAATAATGTAGTATCTACTACCCTACACCTTCCATGATACATTGTGCCTGATTTATTAAAGCTCTCCAAGACTGGAGAAGATAGACTATCATGGGTGAAGATTTCAACATCATTTTGCCCCATTCATGTCTATCATCACCATTATAATGTCACATCCCA
>NC_092864.1:72013042-72053373 GCF_032062135.1 Pyxicephalus adspersus | reverse complement strand
GGACTTATGTCTTATTTCAAACTGACTTACTATGTAACCACGTAACTAAGAAAGAAGAAGATGGAAGCACTCACAACAGGATGGGGACAGATCAGTATAAAAAGGTTAGTTCCGCTTTAAATATTGTTTTTAATGCTTTTTCAAATATTACCCCTATTTTTTAATGTATATGTTATAAAAGATTTGTCCATGTAGAATACTGCATTTGTATGTAATTTGTAATATATGAGTATGTTTATTTGTAATCAGATGTTACTCAAAATATGTTTTAGGAAATATTCATGCCCGTATGTAAAATATCTACAGAAGTGTTCAAATAGCTTTTCTTAGTATTCTAAACATTTACTTTTAAATGACTGCTTTTTATTACTTGCATTTATAGAAATGAAGAAAAAATATCCTTAAAGCTATATTAGGCAGTAAAGCTTTGTAGCTCTGTAAACATGTCAGTATTAATATATTTTATGCAGTTTTCAGTTATGTGAATATTAATAGTCTAATCTTCATTGTCAGCATATTTCACATGATATGTTTGAAATGATATAATGCTATATTGATCAATTTTCTACTATCGTATTAGAAGGCTCGGAATTGTTGTAAGTTTAATTCTAGCTGCAATGTGTATAATGAGGAAAGGCAGCGAAGCATAGCATACAGTGTTTTCATGGGTGATATCTCTGAGTTCTGGCATCAAAGACATTCAGAAAGCTCAAAGCTCAGTGGAAAAACATTGTTTTCTGAACAGCTTTAGCTTTCTGTGAAGTGGCCTATATTAATATACTGTTTGTGAAAAATCTTTTGGCACTAATCTTGGCACTAATTAGGTGCATTTCTTAAAGGGGAACCTCTATCAGGATAAAACAAGTTCTAGTAAAATCTACCATATCAGGATATCTGTGCATATTCATGCTTTCTATACTGCAGCAATACCTGCACAGAATGTTGTAAATCAGTTTTTAATAGGTGTACAGTTTTCAAGCTATACAAGCCAAACAGAAGCACAGGTTCTTAACAATACTCCTACGGTAGTTCTGCTATGAGCAATATCTTGCTATACCTTTACATCTGATCTAATTTTTTTTTAACTGAATACATTAAAGAAAGAAAGAACATACCTGTCATAGGGATGAATGTTCATTAAATTACTGAAGCTAAATAAACAGTTGTCTGACTCCCATCCTCTGCTAAGACTTTCCACCTTGTTGCCCTTTTGAAAGTAATCCCCTACTACTGCATGTTCCCCATCCTTCTTTAAAAATATGAGGACATTCACATTCTCTTCCCTTTCTCTCCTTTTAAAATGCTTCCCGGTTTCATGCTATTAATAATCTGTGTGAAGAAACCTGCTTAGGAAATTATCAAAGACAGACGTGGGAAACATGAAGATCACAAAGAGTCCCTTCACTTTACTGTAAGCAATGCAGGAGATGCTGGGTGACATGGGGAATGATATGACATCCTATGAGAATTATAATTCCCCAGGTGCCACTCATACCTACGAGCGAGCTGTGAATCTGACACACTCCTGGGACCAGAGACCTGTATTGAATGGGGATTCCCCCGTGCACATCATCTCACCTGACTGGCAGGCTGCAGCAGCAGCCCCCCCTTTTTTACGTCATCTGATATATTCCTGGAACTAGAATCTGATTTTCATAAGATACCAAATCTTCCTCGAACATAGATGACCTATCTAGAGAAACCTTCCTTTTTCAGATAATACCGCATGCAATAAAGCGCACAGTTTCCTCTGAGTAAGCCCATCCAGGGCGAAACGCGTCGGGTATTCACCCAAAAAAATCAACTGTCATCTTGTCCTTTTGATTCGGCTTGTAGCCGCTTTGCTATGCTTTGATTCTAATAAGCATACAAGTAGGTGATCTATGTCTGGAAAATATTGATAATAATCAAAAAATTGAACCAGGGAAACTATGGTCCTGTTTTAATTACTTTGCACGTTGAACATTGTACAATTGTACTATTTTGTAATTGTATAAAATATACATAGAAACTTTGTCTTATAAAAACCTTTCTGTTTTTCTCTTTTATTTCCAATTTGTCCACTTTTTTCAATAAACTATCTCTAAAAATCTTTACCATTGATACAGTTACTGCGTTAGTTTTTATGAACATTTTTGTGTTTTTTTTAAGTATTATTATTAATAACACCCTTTGACCTCAAGGATTGGTGCTTGGCTTCAGGTCTGTGTCAAATTTGACCTTGAATCCATCATTTGGCCCAGAATGAATAAAGCTGAATAACACCAATGTTCAGTGACCAAATTCAGAACTTAGGGCAGTTACAGGTTATTGCTTTACCTGGCACAGGTAGGTATTTTATATATGGCTCAGCAAATACAGCCAGGTGACACTGGATACCCTAAGCGGCACGCTGTAAACGTTAAGGGCTAGGGTATTTGATGTATAAAGGTTTAACCTCAAGTAGAATTTAGATAGAAGTGAATTTTTGCCTAGTAGAATAATTCTACTGCTTGATTCCACTGAAATTCTACTTGAAAGCGGTCAAAGAGATCAAATCACTGCATAGAAATATATAAATTCACGATTCCTTCATAATTTTACTTTAATAAACCTTTAAAGGGAACACACTAACCTCGAGGATTGGCATGTCTTCTATGTTGCCCATAAAGCTGCAAAATTTGCCCCTGCCAATGGCATTTCTCTTTCCCATTTTTTTATTTTATTTTTACAGTACATATGTAGGAGTCTTGCCTTTGTTTCATTTAGCTGCTCTACAAGCACTCCAGAGACCAGAATAGTTTTTCCTACAATAACCTCAGCTGGGTTCTCATCCATCTACCAAATCATCCCAAACATTGGGGTTTATCAGAGGAACTGTTAGCAAACTAGCAAAGGCAAATTCAACAAATACTAATACTGACATATTATGTATCACTCTACAAAGTCCATAGTTATCTTACTAACTGTCCCTACGAGGAGCTCATAGTCCAATGTCCCTATCATATTATATCATTTACACATTCTGAAGCCAACATTGGGGGAGAGGGGAAATTAATATACCTAGAATTTGTTTAATGGAAAATAAGGGAGGAATACTTAGTGTAGAGAATTTCCATGAGAAGAGAGAAGTGCACAATACATTTGTGTAATACCATGACATTTCAATAAGCACTGCAAACTATGGGATTAACAAAGTAGTAGGAAATGGAATTTCCAAATTCTATCCCGAGTGTGACTCGGTGTTAATTTTCGTTACCAAAAGCGTTAACCCCGAGCTACACTTGGGGTGAAATTGTAAACTAACTTGTCCCCACCAGACCGCGGCATCCTCTGGCAATGCCCATCCGGCATCTGTGTCCCCTGGTGATGTCCGCCCGGCATCTGCATCCCCTGGCATCGCGTCCCCGGCCTCACCGTGCTGGGCAGGCATGGGACGTGAGAGTGTGCGGCAGCAGTGCGCTGGGGGGCAGGACCTGGCGGGAAATTTAAAATACCAATGTACCCCTTTGACTTTTAAAAATACAGATATAATTGGACCGCCAGGGAGGTTAAATAAAACAGATGTGTGAATAGGACCATTAACTCCAGAAAGCTGTACAATAGAATTGTGGAGTGGTTTTGTCCCACATTATCATCTTGAACCTAATAAATCAATACTACTTTGTGGCTCTCTAAAAATAAAGACACTTTTTTTTCATCTGAGGTTGTCGTCTCCCTATACATCAGAAGGTGCTAGGCTTGCATACTGATAAATCTGTATTTTAGGTGTTTATAGGTCTGTAATCTTCAGTATGTTGGTTCCTAAATGGTATGCGAAATCTACAGAGCTTCAATTAATAATTTGGGCAGATGCAGTGGACTTTAATAAACTACAACTGAGGCACATTTTAATTTATATTCTAAATTCATTAAATGGATGCTGCTTTCTTGTGAATTAATTGTTGCAAGGATTCAATAAAAGCTACGCTATCTGTAGTTAAAGTGACCTAAACTCTATAATTTCACTTTACATAAAAAAAAGGTAGACAACTCTTATATGTAAAGGAAAAATGTTAATTATTTTTTTTTTTTAAGCAAGTCCTGTTTTTTTTTTTAAATAAAGGGTGCAGCACCTCCCCTTGCAGACTGAATGGGAGTGCAGAGCCTCCCAGAATACCTACCTCACACATCCCAAGAGGCTCGGGGTGCGCCTTCCCCTAATCTCGGACATGCACGGAGATGTGGGCATTGTTTTCCATTAATGGAAAGAGATGCCGATCTCACGCAAGCGTCACCTGATCTCACACCTGCGCAGTGCGAGATAGGGTGACGAGCTAAGATGACAAGTAGAAGATGGAAGAGAAGACTGAAGATGGCGGCACCCGGTGCTTCCTCATTGCCGGGACGTGGAGGAATTCCAGGACAATGTGGGGCCGGATCGTGGGAAGGACCAAGGCCATCGAGGGATCTGCAGGATTCAAGGTAAGTGTCATTTTTTGTTTTTAGTTTAGTTCCGCTTTAAATATACACAGCAATACACTAATCTAAGTCATCTATACACTTCTGAAGGGTTTTCAGGGTTTCTGGCAATACAAGTACCTTGGATTTTAGTATCTAAAATATAATTTTACCATATTGATATACAAGAACAGAATCATTCCTAAAATATAATTAAAGCCAATCAAAATGCACATGCACATGTTTTAGACTAATTTAGACAAATTGGTTTAAATATTTTGCAGGTCTTGAAATGAGCAGTTGTATTGTGGTTGGGAATATTTATTTCATGCATGGACAACCTAGGTCATGTTTACCATGCGGCAACAAATCACAATTATGTCTGCGACCCATTTTGGATCCTGACCAATAGTATTATATGTATTTCAAGCATTGAACTTTTTCCTCATTCTTTAGAATTAAGTCAGCAGTGGCAGTTTACATAATATCACAGTAGTCAATCTGCTTTAATTCTGTTATTTTACTTAAAATTCTCAGGTTTGGTTTTGCTCCACACAACAATATTGTTTTATGTATATTCAGCCAATGGGCAAATATTCAAACTACATTCTAGCTATTCTAAGGGGTTGTAGGCAATCTGTTGTGAAATGATGTATGAAGCTGTGCAATGTAAAAAATACTTATTTATATTATTTTATGGTAGCGGTATGTTATGTGATCTCAATGTGATGCCAACATGGAAACAAACAATTCATTAAATGACATGCCTTTAGGCTTCATGGAGATTCATAATGGTGCAATTTTTTAGATAAATTTGGTGACACCAAATTCTGTTATTACAGATTTAAATACGTCAAAAGTACATTAATCTGAATAATTTCTATTCAGAAGAAAAATATTTAAAAAATGTTTAATGATACCAACATAAAAATTATATATAATCCATGGGCTATTAGTGAATCTACTTGCCTTTCCATATCAGTAAAGTCCTGCCTGACCCTGCAGCATTTCTACTAAAAAAAAGTCCCAACCCCATTTATTTCTATGTGTAATGCCAGTGGAGAATGACTCACCCGTAGGCATTGTAATAAAAAGGGAAGTATGTTAATAGCAGGTTGCATGCAGCAGGTTATGAAGAATTAAATTGCATGTAGACTGAAAATAAACTTGTCTTTTCATTTCTGCGCTAAAAAATATAATTTTGATTTTGATACTACACAATTAGACTATTTTGCTCTTTTGTTTCAGTCTAAATAAACTTCTCAGTTCAAAGGAAGGTATTTTCTTTGTGTTACAGCAGAACTAAACTAAAAATAAAAAAAATCACACTTACCTTTAATCCTTCAGATCCCTCAATGGCGCTGGACCTTCTCTCCCGCGTCGTCCTAGAATTCCATCCTATGTACGGTAAAAATGTTAAGTTTAGGTACGCTTTAAATAAATTCAAAATATTTTCTTCCTAGTTTGTTGTTGTTTGCCCAGTTCATCACTATTCTGCATTTTGCCTATAAATATATTGCCTCACGGTTGATTAAATATCACACAATTGAAGAGCTTAGATTATTTCTGAATAACATTAGAAGGCAAATTTTACGGCTTTTGAATTTTTCTAAATCTTTGGACATAGCTGCCAACAACTAAATGAGATTTCCATGAATGTTAGATACATTTAAACACAACATATGAGTGCCACAACATAGGACTCAGAAATGATGGCTGAAGCCATCTATAAATTAATGGTAATAAATCCATGTGATAAAAGGCAACGTAATAGCAATCCAAGCATTTTACAAAAATAGATTTTACTGTCTGGATCACACATTTGAGCTTTATATAGAACTTAAAGACCAAAGCAGTAAATACAATAAGCTATAGCTACAAATCAGAATTCATTTACTAAATTTACTAAAAACCTGTATAAAGCAAATTCTGAGTGTTTACTGCACTGTAACTTTAACCCCCCTGGTGTTCTCATTCTGTGCATTTTTTTATGTGAATAAGCGTTACATTGTTTTGCATGGAAATTTATTTTACATTGTAGGCCTATAATTCTTAGGCACAACTCACCGAAATATGTCCAATAGGTAAATTTAATAATAAACTTTAAATAATAAAAAAAAAAAATCTGTTCAAACAAGGGTGCATAAAAATACTGAAAACTGTAAAATAACTGTACAGTAGCATGTATAATATATATATAAATATATATATATATATATATATATTTTATAATTATATATATATATTATATAAAGATTTCTTTGTATTGGATCGAATAAAGCTATTTTGTATTGAATCCAATACAAAAATTTTGGAATTTCCTGCCGCGCCTCCCGCACGCCCTGACGTCACCGGGGAAACCCCCAGAGAACATCACTCGCCGGCTAAAGATCGGAAGAAAAGGATACGGCCCATGGATGAGATCTGTCAGGCAGGACGCCGGGGGATGCGATGGGACAAGGTTAGTGGGTTTTTTTCATTGTTTTTAGCTACCCCCAGTGTGGTTCGGGGTTATTGCTTTTTGCATGTTTTTGTTACCCCAAGCCACACTCGGGAATACCGCCAGGGACTCATTTATAAAGTGCCAACACAATCTGGAGAGCTGTACAATAAATAGGCTCAAAGTGTTACTAAATTCAGGAACAAAATAAATCATGTTTGTTTTATGCCTTCATGATACATTGCTTGCTCCGTGTTATAAACGTATGTGTTATGTACATACATTTACGTATGTACGTATTAATTTATCTTCATAAATACCCTATATCTTTTGCAGAAAACCTCCTATCTATAAAGTCTGTGGCTACAATTCATGCTCTGTTCAGGGCCTATTTGTAATGCGCCTGGGCACACAAACCACAACCCACTCAAGATATCCTTCAATCAGGCTTTATTCAATGTCATAAAGCACAACAAGGGTTAAGTCCAAACAAGCAAAGTACAAGTGGGTAAGGCAAAGACAGGTCAAGAAAAATCCGAGATCAGGGCAGGCAGCAGGCAGAATGGTCAGTAACAATCCGAGGTTAGGGCTGGCAGAGTTCAAGCAGAGTCAGTTTCAGACCAGGTCACTATGTTCACCCAAGCACACTGTGTTAACAGAGGCTTATAGCGGGCAATGGTGTACAGGACAGGCTCTCCTTAAATGGCCAGAGTGACCAATGACCTTGCGCCACCTGGCGCCATCTGATAGGAGACTAAGTGAATCCCCTGCGACCGATTCAAACTAACTATGTCCCGCCCCGGGGCAAGGCAGATGAGTGCCACGCCCTCGGGGGGTACAAGAGGGACGCATAGTAGCACGCGCACCTCTTCCCACAGCACTCCTAGGACGTGCACTACTTCGCACATGCAAAGGAGTGCTGAGAGCAGGAGTTTCAGTAACCACATCTAAAGGGATGCAAGGGATGCCGCCTGGCTGAACAGTAGTTTGGCCAGGGCGGATCCCTCCACCTGCAGAGAGAGACACGCTGCGAGCAGAGCAGTAGCCTCGGCCATGCTGCCTGCTGCAGCGGCGTCTCCCTCTGTGGCTGGGATCCCCAGGGACACCGCGGGCTCGCAGGACGGGTAAGTTCCTTACAATATTATTTTCTAACCACCCAATTATGCAGTAGAGAGCTGAGACTACAAGTATAAACACCCATATCTATGGTAAACAATGCAAGGAATCATGGGACATATAGATTTCTTAACGCAGGAAGCTGATATTGCTGTCATTAAATAGCCCTAAAAGGGCCATAAAGGTTGAGTATTTTTTTTGCTGACAATACTTTGCTACTGTCAAACTTAATTCATCACTATATCGAGTCACTATATCAAATCACTATATCGAGAAGTTTCCTTCCTAAATTTTGGCAGGGACTTCATTCTGTGTTAGAAGATCATCCTGTAGGGTAAAAAGCCCCCAAAAAAGTGTGAGAACATTTGGCAAAATAGAAGATTGCTAATTAATCAGTAAAGTAAATATCTCTTTGTGTAAATCTGTTAATTAGGTCTATATCATTTATTTGTGAACTTCATTTATTACGTGGATTGAAGCATTAGTGTCCTTGGGTTCAACATCCCTAAACATATATATTTTCTGACTTTCTCTAAGAAAACAAAAATACACAACAAAAACACTATGTGGACAATTCTAATAAACATTCTATGCATAGTATTAAAGTGCATTGATTTTATTATAGTTTCAGTTAAAAGAAAGTAACACTTTGTCAGATAAAACCTCCTTCTGGAAACCCCACACATCAAACTAATCCTTTCCCGGATCCTCAGAAAAATCAACACAAGCCTTTTCATCTCTTGTAAAACCAGTTTGAAATTAGTACAGCACAGGTGTGGAATAGCTCACATTGGGGTGATTTACACTTTGGGTCTGATTTATTAAAGCTCCCCAAAGCTGGAGAGGATACCTGGAATAGATTTCTTCAAACTATTTGCTACTTTTTAGCAAATGTTTTGAATCCTTCCAGGTTTGCTGGATCACCTTGCTTCACTGATGAAAGTGTATCTTCTCCAGCCTTGGAGAATTTTAATAAATCACACACTTTTTGTTAATGTACATTCGTTAAAGCATATTACACGACAGAAGCCTATTCATTATGAAAGGGCTGCAAATGCACAACAACGCATTAAAAAACGTTAATGATCCTTTTTTTTTAGCAATATAGCAACAACAAACGATATGTGCAAAAAAAAAGGAGGGGTGAAAATCATACCTGTAGAGGAGACCTGTATAGGAAAAAAAATTAGGATTATACTTAATTTACACCCATCTTCTGCATTACTGGTTGTGTTTTGTTGTTCCTTTGCATTTCATAGAAATGTACACTGCAGATTGAAGACCTGGGTTACCATAGGTATAATTATATTGATTGGAAAATGTTAAATCGATAACTTAGGGCCAAACAGGTGAGAAAAAAAAGAGGAAGGGGGAAGACACAGAATACCCCCAACAGATTCTATAATTGGAAAATAGTTAAATTGCTAATGCAGCTTTTAGTCTGGTCATCACTCCAATTGGACAAAATGCTGAAAAACCAAATTGGCAGTTTAACAACTTTCCAATTATACATATAATATAACCTAATTTAGGAGATATGAGAGGGGTCCCAACTTGCGTTAGTGGAGCTTTAAGAACAACATGGGCAGAACTGAAGCAAGGGGAATTGGCACTAAGCATTGGAATGTATGGGAGGTATGGTATTGGCTCCAGGACAACTAAGCTGTAATAGAGCTTCACAGATTGCAATAGTGCAGGTTTGATGCTGCTTTTCAACCATTACAACTTTAGTACACTGAAGAAATAGGACATTGCATAATCCAGCACAGGTCAACTCAAGTCCTCTCAACCACCTGTTCCTCCCATTCACACATCAGCCAATTTCTTAGGAGCCATCAACAGGCTTATACTGTTTCCTTCAACACCAAATCCCCAACACTCTCCAAACTCCAATGAGTAGTCGAAATTTTGTTTTAGTATTTAATCTTGAACATATAAAATATAGTTTAGTTGGACACCTCCCAAAATTAGGAATACAAACAAAAGGTTTTTTTTTTGGGTAACCAACCATACAACAGGACTTTATAGGCTGAGTTAACAATTTCTCCTAAAAAATTAAAAAATATAAAACTTACTTTATTACAAATCACATTTTAAAATATATGACAAAATATAAATAAAACATTAGTGGCAACAACATAAATCTCTTTCTCAAAACTCTCTAAATATGAGGTATTCCAGCTTTCTATGCATTTCGTGGAATCTCAGGAAGAGGAGATCTAAAATGACAAGAATGATTGATATTACAATGTATTCACACATCAATACAGAATACAAATCAATCCTATCACACTACCTCAGTTGTTATACCTAACTAATCAGCCAGTGTTTCATGAAAATTCAGAGATAAATGCAAATGAGACAAAGTCTGAACGTACATGTATATATTGGGTTCAGGTAGTTAGCTAAAGGTCTTTCTCTCATAGATTGTTAATTAGGATACGGGATGAACAAGACGTAGGAAAGGCAGGCAGTAACTCCATGGTGCAGCTTATATCAATCTTGATTCAAGAAAAGGGGATATTTGATCAATTAATTGGATGTTACTCCAGATAATTTATTCAATACCATTATTTATATTAATCATTAAAAATATTAATAATTAATATTTTGTATGCTTTTCCTAAAGTTTGTACATGATTTAAATATAAACTACATATATAAAAAAATTGAAAATCTTGAACCTGTTATTAGATATCTAAAAACAAGCAGAGGGTAGGGATGAAGGCATTCCATGAAACTGACACCATTTGGGGCACAGTGTGGAGTCACAAGAAGAGGAAGAGGAGGAAGGGCTCCATTATACCAAAGTCATTGTTAGCTGATCAGTGTCTAATTGTACAGGTTGAGTGGCTTTGGTTAATAAAGAGAAGCTGTCTGGCTGTTACATATTTTTAGAAAAAGAAGAAAAAGGAGAAAAGATAGGCTTCTCAAAAGGAACCATAGACTTGAGGTAGTTATATATATAAAAACAGTGTAATTTTTAATATTATTAAGGTACAAAAAACTTTAAAACAATGATAGAGTAATGTTACAGGTTGGCTTGATAAGGGACTCATCCTGACAGAGTCTCATCCCGACGCGTTTCGCCCAGATGGGCTTCCTCAGGGGATATAGAGACCCTAGGATATAATGGAGTGTTAGATTCAAGCCAGTTCAATTATAATTGATGTAACAATTGCAGAAGCGTTTGGGTCTCTGAAGTAAGCACTTGGTAGTGTGTTAAATGTTTCTTTATTTGTGTTTTTGGAAGCGTTATTGTAGGATAAATAATTAAATAGAATATGTGTAATTCTTTATCAAATATTTATAGGTTAAAGGTTCACTGTTCCCATAGTACCATCACATGAATTTTTAAGAATATACCCGCGGAAGCCATCCAAACGACTACTTTGGCTATTTTTAGAAAAAGACCTAAATCTAAAACCTTAACCTTTGTCAGTGGATTGAGTAAGTCATGGGGCATTGTGACCCAAATTAATGTGCATCCTTGGGGGTAGAGGGTAGCTATCCTCTAAGATCCTTGCTATAAGGCTCAAATGGCTCATCCCCACATTTAGGCTGCTTATGCACATCCATTTCTGCAGGCAGGCAGAACTGACTATTTGGTGTCCAAAATAGAACAGCAACTGGACCTTGCCAAAGATACCAAAGAGTTTTTTTTTGGTTCCTTTATTTATTTATTTTTTTATTCTAAGGACTTTTGCCTGGCCCTTCAGAACTGTCATTGCTGTGGTTCAAATGTGGTACCACAAACTAACTGAAAATATATACACTTGTTCGGTACACATTTGGGCATTTTTGGTTTTCAAGAAAGATATATATAAAAAAAAACTTTTTATCCATTGCCTACAAAGCTGACATATAGAGCAGAATATGCATTGCTAATTGCTAACCTAGAATGTCTCTAGAGAGTTCCAAAAATGACCCCTATGGGTTTTAAAACACTGTAAGCGGAAATAGGGGGCCCTACAAAGCTGTAAAGTAAAGGATTTGCATAATTTCCATGATGCCATCCAAGCCTATGTGCACTGCTATTTAATGGATATCCATTTTTTACAAACATAAGAGTGGTGATTTCTAGTAGGCATGCACAATGTATTTCATTGCATTGAAGGCATAGAAGCTACTGGCCAGAGATTAGCACCAGAGCTAAGAGAATTGTGTCAGGGCCATCCCAAACAGAGTAGCATATAGGAGGCTTAAATCCTTAAAATCTTCCTCAAAGTTTTTCTTTCAACTGTAAGAAATAGGTGGTGTTTAAAGTGGTCATTAAGGTACTAGCAAAGGCCTGGTGGCCATCTACTCCAACTGTGGCACATGTCAAACATAAAATGGCTTGGTTTTTAGTTAATGAAAAAATAGGGCTTACTGATTTCATGGCCACATTTTAGCGAGTTTACACCCCGAGGATTGATTACTACATGCCCCTGGGATGGGATCATTCAAATCTCACATTTGGTATAGTATGGAGCATAGTGTGCCGGGTAACTGGCAGACTCGCAACCTGACCCTTCCCTTTCCTCTTTTTCTATAGCTCTTTTTGGAATTTTCTACTACCTCTAATTCCTGTATTGTTTGGAGGCCTTTAGGAGTTCCCAGAGATCCGATGCTGCAGATACCAGAACAACCATGGAGTTTATGTATTTAGGTGATCTCAATGTGATGACGTTCTGTGTTTTTCGGTTATATTGATGTATGTTGTTGACATGTTTTTGTCCTCTTCTCCTTTCCCTTTTATATCGATGTTGATTTATCTGCTTTCATGACATTGTTATATTTTTATTTTGTAAAATCCTATAAAAACCTATTGAAATTAAAGTGGTCCTTGGGTCTCCACCTCTCTGGCACAGTGCCAGTAGCTCCTGTCCTATAGCAAGAACTGTTAAAATTCATTATTCTGCCAAAGGCAATCTCAAATTGAGATCCTAAAGCGTTCCTAAACTCAGAATTTTCACTTTACATAAAAAGGTAAACAACCCTTTTATATAAAGCAATGGGAGTGCAAAGCTTCTTGGGATACCTACATCAGACATTCCAGGAGGTTCTTCTGCGCATGGTGCTCCTTCTGCGCATGCCTGATCATCTCGGGCATGCGCAGACAGAGCCTATTTTTGTGAAATTTTTGCACGTGCCCGAGATCGGCAGATTTCTTTTTCATACTCTATCACCCGATCTCGCGCCTGGGTTGGGTGACGTAGGATGAAGAACCAGGAAGAAAGGGGGAAGATGGCGGCACCCGGACCGCAGGCTCAGGGATGGATGCCGGGACGACGCGGAACCGGATGCAAGACACCCGTGGGTCGAATCAGACTGGCCTGTGGCATTGAATGTGTTTTTTTTTTGGCACTTTTGGGTTTAGTTCCTCTTTTTTTTTTTAAAGTGAATTTTTATTGAACATTTTCACATACAAAGACAACCAGGCCTATACAGCAAAACATCTCGTAAACACAGCATACAGGGTGATAGGTACATCCAATAATGGTACATAAAACTCTGGCTTAAGTAACAGTAAAAAAACAGTGGCCGTACTGTACCGGCCTATCAAACCCCATAGACTATAAAAATACTGAAACAACAACTAAAAAAACAACAGAAAACAAGAAATGAGTCAGAAAGAAAAAACGAAGCTAAGCCGGGGAATAGGAGGGGGGGAATGGGAGTTACAAACAAAGGTGGATAGGAAGCACAGTGGCGTCTGGAACCAGCGGCATATTAAACCTGTAGACTGGTATAGTAGGCATCCGAAGGTTCCCTTATCTGTTCAAATTTCGCAACCCTGCCGGCGTATGGTACCAGCAGAACAAAATCTTGTAAAAATTTTCTTTATAAAGCGTACATATTGAGCCTTTATTTGCTGCTTCCCACAGTGTGGATCATGTATCCTGCTCCAGGGCACTGCCCAAAATACTCTCCCAGGTAATCCCTTGCCGATTCCTGCAGAAGGCCATAAATGGAGGAAATGAGGCCCTTAGAAAATAGACCTCCAATGCAAATTCTCTCAAAAGGAGTTATTTCAGTGAATCTGGGCACAGAGTGGAGTGATTGTATGTAATGTCTAATCTGTAGATAAGCAAAAAAGGATGTTTGAGGGAGATCATATTTTTCCTGCAACTCCGAAAAGGAAAGCAAGCTTTTTTCCACTGGATGTAATACATTTCGGAGATGAAAAAGACCCCCAGTCTTGCCATGGCTGCCACATATTTCTAGCTAAACTGTCAGGTATCAGAGGGGTTCGTATGATAGATGTAAGCACAGAGCCCCGAGAGGAAAGATTGTAATTAGAATTAGTGTTGATGTCCCTATATTCGACCCGAATATGGCTGTTCGAATTCGGGTAGACCCGACCCGAAAATCACGGGATTCGACAGCAAAAATTCGGGAGGAAAAAAAAATGTTTTCTTAAATTATTTATTTCGTATCTGTTTTTTATTTTAAACTTGTTTTTTTTTGGCTGTAGAAGCTCTACACAGTGCTGAAACAAACCCGAATTTTTCTCCCATTGACTTTAATAGTGTTCGAATTCGATGTTCGACCACCCGAATTTTTTTGCTATATTCGAGCGAATAGCTGCTGAATCGAATAGTGAGCTATTCGACCAACACTTTTTAGAATTATTAGTTCTCCAGATATTCCTCAAAAAAACCATCGGGGACAGCAAATCCCTCTCGGGCAGTAACCAGGAGGAGCTCCAAAGCATCACATTAGGATGAAGTGGGGAAATCCAAGCTTCCTCCAACTTCCAACATACACTGGGGGAGACTAACACAGTCCAGGAGGGTAGTTTAGTTCCTCTTTAACTCTTTATTTTGTAAAAATAACTGTGTCCCTTTGAGTTTTTAGCAGCACCTACCCTATAGATGTTTTCTGCAACAAGTCAAACAAAACTCCCACTACTACTGATAGAGCAAGTCATCACCAGTCTTTTTCTAAAAGAGGGTTGCTAATCAGAAGTACCCATGAAAGGAGGTGAGAAAGTCACGCCCCTACTGACAGTAAAATATATTAACTGTCAAAAATGTGGCAAAAACAAAACCCTCTGGGTATTTACAACTGTCATGGCTGCAAATCATTACATGATTGCAGCTTCTAATATGGGAATTGTCTGCAATCAATTGGTATATGAAAAATCTTACATCATTGTGTTACAGCCTAAAGAGTATGCATTACTGGGCAAAGGGTGAGCAGATTTCCTTTGTAATACATTCATGTCTCAGTTTATTAATACTGATTTTTATCTTTCAGGCCAGTTTGTCTCTTTGATTTGATATTTGCTACGATTTATTTTTATTAGCATTCTACCTGAGAGAAATAAATGCTTGATGGAAATCTAAAGACTATCCGCATGTGCAGCAGTGACAGACAGGACGTATTGTAAGGTGATGCAGGTTTAATCAGGCAGCATAATTCTCTAGGGAGTTGTTCTTAGTCTCTTATTTTTCTGCAATCTTGTTATGGATTCCATAAAGGGTGATATTACTCTATTGGGGTTTTTATTGGCTCTTGGTTAAGGCAATTAGTCAGAAATGAAGGTACAACCAAGTAATCCACATATTGCAAGCACTAAATTGTTGTAATGGTATACAGGAATGAGGGGTTTGGTGTATATTCTTTATTTATTACTTGGAAATTACCAACAAATGAATACCTATATATATATATATATATATATTTTTTTTTTTTTTTTAAGTAATCACAATTAGAATTTGTAGTGTTTTGTTTACAAAAAAAGATAATATAAATAAGAAGGACAGAAAAGTAGGGATGAGCAAACACCCAGAAGTTCGGGTTCGCCGGTTTCGGCAAGTTTGGGTTTGGGTCCGGGTACCAGAAATCATAAAGTTCGGTGCAGACCCGAACTTTACAGTTTGGGTTAGTTCAAAACTGATATTAATGATTAGTGGGTAGGGATGAGCGAACACCTGGAAGTTCGGGTTCGTCGGGTTTGGCCGAAGTTCGGCTCAAATTTCCGGTTCAGGTACCCAAAATCGTAAATTTCGTTACAGACCCAAACTTTACAGTTCGGGTTCGCTCAACACTACAGGAAAGCGTGGGGTTTGCTGGCAAAAATTAAGACATATATTTGGATGTCACACAATGTTCCAAAATATCCCACAATCGTGGAAGAAAAGAATCAATTTTCAAATATTGCATTACGGCTCATGTAACACTCATATGTTAACACTGAACTCTGTATAAAACTACAACTTGCTGCATACAGTCCTAGAACAATGCTAAACTAGTCTCCAAAGCAAACAGAAGATGAAGATAGCAAATATCAGGACATTTGAGGCATTAAACAATTGACTATTTATGTATCACTGTTAAAACCAACATTTATTATACATAAATAAAAAATTGTTTCTAAAATTACAGTACAACAATTATAGATTTTTTTACAATGGTCTCAATCAATCAATTACTCTTGTTCGATGCTTTTCGCAGAGCACACGCCCACTATAATGACATAGGGGATTCCCTGTGCACACATGGGGATTCCTGTCCTGCCGATTATGCCTGCCGAGTAGCGGGCAGATAATTGCAAGGTGGCTGATCAAATCTAATAAATATATAACAGCTTTTTTGTACGCATGTATTTTATACTGTGGACAACAGTGCTGGTTTTATGACGGAGTCTGCGGGCCGGTGGAAATCTGAACACAGGCCACATTTGGCCCCCGGGCTGAACTTTGGACATGCCTGGCATATACATGCACCAAACCCGAGATATGTAATTATTAGAAAATCAGTTACAATTTATATAATGAATCACCACAATTGATTTAATTTATATTTGCAATTACTCCCATTATTCCTGCTAAACAATGCTTGGTCTGTGTGGAAATTGAATAATTAAATAAATAAAATATTAGCGTATTATATTGTAAAAATAACCCATACATATATACAATTATATATAAATGTTTCCTATCTTCATCTTTTGTTTGTTGTACTATTGGGATGTGGCATTGTGTAAGTTGCCAGTAAAGGTAAACAGTCTGTTTGATTGTCTCCAAAGTAGTTTTTTGTTTTTTACTAACCCCTGTTATAAGTTCTTCTCTGCCACTGTTGACAGCATCGTAAATCACAACACTCATCTCCTTTGTATTATATCTGTATTGCCCAGTTACTGCTTTCTGACTTCGGTTAGTGTAAATTTAGAAGATGTCTGAAATAAATACCATGACAGCAGAGTAGTAAACTTCATTAAGGATAGGGCTTTTTTTAAGATCCCAACATTGCCTCTCACACACTGAACCTTTCATCAGTAAAGCTGGGTGATCTAGCAAATCCAAAAACAGATCTGGTTCATGATTGAAAACATTTGTTAAGAAATAGCAAATTACTTTTAGGAAATACATTCCAGGTTTGCTGGATTATCCAGCTTCACTGATGAAAGTGTATCATCTCCAGCCTTGGAGAGCTTTAATAAATCAGGCCCATTGTATCAGCACTAAGATATTCCCGGACAGGCTGCATACAGACCCCCCTAGGAAATCCCAAAACATGAAGATGAGAATAACAGGACAGAAAGCAAATAGCTAAAAAACTAAAACTAGGGAAGGTCAAGTACAACAAAAGTGGGAAGGAGTAGGAGTGGGCTGGATGATCTTGGACTAATGGGTTTAGTATAAGATAGAACTATCTCCAAATCTCCAAAAAGAAAAGTATTTCCATGTACAGTTTTGATAGCATCATTCTTCACACTATGACCTAACTACTAAATGCAAACCTATTTTCTTCTTTTTTTACACTGCAGACATCACAGGCAAAACCACAAGGTGACCCAGTGGCTTCAATGCTAATTCTAAATTGCTGGTAAACTGAGACCTGGAACATTTAGCCTTCAATGACAATGTTTATTGTATTCAATAATAACTTCAGTACAAATGTCAGTAGTACCTTATTCCAGCTCTGATGAACAGGGACATCCTGAACCCCCAAAATGCACTGGGCACTTTTATTTGAATGCAACAACAATTACAATAAATCTGGATACCCATTAATGATTTGGATCCATCCTTTAGGTACATCAGTTGTCCAGCACGGGAGCCAAACAAATACTCAGAAGGACCACTCTTTATAACTTATACCAGCTTAGCTTCATATCTGAATCTTTTTTTTTTTAGTTTTTTCATTGGCTAAAATCAATAAACCTTTTTTTAATCTTTTAAAATGTAACTATGAATATAGTTTCTTTTTTAAAAAAAGTATCTTTACAAAATATGCATACAATTGCAGGACAGAATGAAAATTCTCAGTGAATTTAGGAAATACATTGTATTGCCAAACTCTGATCCTGTTAAGTTTAACCTCCTATCGGTGTTCCCGAGTGTGGATCGGAGTAAAAAAAAAAAACATGCTAAAAGCAGTAGCACCGAGCCACACTCAGGGTAGCTAAAAACATTAAAAAAAAAACACTTACCTGGTCCCATCCGCGTTCTCCAGCATCCTTCCCACATCCCATCTTCTGCCAGCGAGTGCACTGATGTTCTCTGGGAGTTCGCGGTGTCGTTGGTGCTTGCGTTGATGCGTGCGTGGCGGGAAAATTGAATTTTTTTGTATTGGATTCAATATTCAATACAAAGTAATAATTATGTTATATGTTTATATTATATGTACTTGTACAGTTATACTACAGGTTTCAGTATATTTGTGCACCCTTGTTTTAACAGATTTTTGTGTTTTTTTTTTATTAAAGTTTATGATTAAATTTAATAAATATTGGACATATTTCGGTGAGTTATGTCTAAGAATTATAGGCCTACAATGTAAAATAAATTTCCATGCAAAACAATGTAACGCTTTTGGCATAAAAATATGGTCAGAATTAGACCGCCAGGGGGGGTTAAAGGTCATTTGCAGCTTTGTGCTTTAATAGGTGTACAAGAGAATCACATTTAGCAGAAAATACTGTTCCTACCTTTTAAAAGACATGTTTGCTTAAAACTGCACTACAATTAAGTAATCACCTTGTTTTAAAATGAGAACATTACTATAAACCTGTAACAAACCCTGCAATTTCAGACTGACAAAATGATGAAAATAGTGAACAAGTGAAGGATACTCTCAATAAAAACTGTCAATCAAGATCCAAATCCACAGGCAGCTGGCATTACATGTCCTACTTATCCCTTTTTTTTTAAGTAAGATTGGCCCATTGACATTTCTGGTCTTCATACTGGTAAATGAGGCTGGCCATCATGTTAGGAGAGGAGCTTTTGAGAAAAAGTTAAAAGCCAAGTTGAACTTTTACAAGAAAAGTCAGAATGTTCACAAAATTGTATTTGCATAACTACAGAATTAAGGTTTACTGATCCTTTGGTATATTGTTTCACTGATGATAACTTCCTATTTATATATTTTTTCATCTTATGCTCAAACAGATGATACCACTGCTGGCATAATAGTTCTGGGAATAGTTTAACTACTTTTAGTGTTGACAGGTGCATATTAAAGAAGTAATCTTAAAGCGTACCTAAACTCAGAATTTTCACTTTACATAAAAGGGTGGATAACCCTTTTATGTTAAGTAAAAATTCTGTATGTTTTTTTTTTAAGTGCAACACCATTAAAAAAAAAGGGTGCCATACCGCCCCTAAGAATGAATGGGAGCGCAAAGCCTACGTCATGCATCCAAGAGGCTCTTGGGTGCTCTTTCTGTGCATGCCTGAGCATCAAAAAGGGGAAAAAAAAGCCGATCTCACGAGTGCGCAGTCGGATTGTCAACTTTTTTCCCCCAACTACGTCACCCGATCTCGCGCCTGGGTCGGGTGACCTAGAAAGAAGATCACAGAAGAAGAAGAGAAGATGGCGGTGCCTGGAGTGCCATTCCGAAGATGGATAACAGGATGATGTGGGACACGATGGAAGAGACGTCCGGACCGATCTGCTGCGCTGCAGGATTGAAGGTAAGTGGTAGTTAAGTGTAAGTGAAGTTCCGCTTTGTGTCACAGTCCTCACAAGTAATACATAGAACAAGTGCTTGTTAATGCAATCTATGTAGATGTTGCTGACATTTTTTATGCTATTTCTTGCTAAACACTGGAGTGCAGCAGAGCGGCTGCAATATCAGCTTCCGGTCTATAGAAAAACGTCACGTGCCATGATTCCTTTCATTGTCTATCAAGGATCTAGGTGTTTACATTTGCGCTCTCAGTTCATTCCAGCACAACAGGGTGGCCACAAATAAAGACATTCTGAACAGAGCATGAATTGTAGCCACAGGCATTAAGAATATGTAATTCTCTGCAATGGGTATTAGGTATTTATCGGGACAAATAGAACATATATTTGTAAAACAACACGCAAATAAATCACATAAAACAAAAATGGCATCAAATGTGATACTTGTGTGGTCACAAAATGGGCATGGTTGTATAAGGGCCAGCAGTAACCCCACATCAATAACCTAAATTAATAATACCTAAAGGTAGAACCCCCAAAGCAGGATCCTCCTAAGCAACAGCCCCAACAGCAATCATTTCCACAGCACAAGCTAGATGAACGGGGATCAGCTGCTTAGAGCTTTAGAGGCATTTGTTTGGGTTGGTTAGTATTTGAAACTTCGGGTTGTCCTTATATTCAACCCGAATATGGCTGTTTGAATTCTGATATAGACCCGAATTCGGGAAAAGAAATTGTAAAAACTGTGTTTAAAAAAAAAAAATAATAATTTTTTAGTAATTTATTGATTGTTTGTGTTTTTTAACTAACTTTTTTTTACAGGTTTTCCCACAATGACAATGTGATGATATGGGAATCCTCCTGTCATTGCGGGATTTCAGGGCACTATAAGTGATGAATGGGGACTTGTCCCCATTCATCACCTGTAGTGCCCTGAATTCTTAGATAGAGAAACTCTACATAGTAATACTAATAATATAAGAATACATAGTACAGCGCTGCAGCAGCAATTGCTGTTGCCATGCTGAGCTTCTACTATGTATTCTTGTATAGAGTTTCTCTATCTAAGAATACAGGGCACTACAGGCGATGAATGGGGACAAGCAATCTGATTGCTCTTGCAGCCCTTAAAAGACCCTTAAAAAAAACCCGAATTCTCGCACCATTGGCTTCAATGGTGTTCGAATTCGGCATTTGATCACCCAGAGAATTTCTCACTATTCGATCGAATAGCTGTTGAATCGAATAGTGAGCTATTTGACCAACACTATTTGAATTTGTCTTGCAGTATAGATAATATTCCTTGGATAATATTTGAAAGCGTCATGTGCTGATGTAAGATAATGGTACTTATAGTGTAAGTAATAGCATATTCGAAGGATTGGGTATATTGGTCATATCCCCATAATGGGATTATATCCCCATAATGTGCTGTAAAAACAGAAAATGTATTAAATATCTATATAAATACCCATTTATCTAGCTGCACTCTTTAGGTAATATAGCGTTACCATTTAGCACAGTGTCGCATCCTCAACAAAAAGACAAACCTTTTAACGTGATTATTATTACATGCTTCTCCAAAACCCCTGCTTTTATTTTCTTCTATTTTTAGAATATTGTTGTTACAATATCATTTTGCATCACATGAAAACTCTGAAAAGGGCTGATGCGGGAACGGTATAATTATAATAGAAATGTACTAATAACACATCAAGTCAGTCCTATGTAACAGCCACAAAACTAAAAAAAATACAATATTTGTGAACAACTTGAATAAGGATGTCTGTGCTAATCCATCTGTAAAGTAGTGTCAAGGTGGGATCGGGCTGTGCGTGGGACCCTCTGAAAAGGAGACATTGGACCTTTGTATAATATGGCCAAAGAAAAAACAGGTCCTATTGTTTGTCACTTTGAAGGTGTGACTTTTGTCTAAACACAGTAAAGGAGGATAGAAACGCAATATAATAAGAATAAGAAAAATATTCAGTATTATGTAATGCATTGTGTAATAATGAACATGTATTTAATGTACAGCTCTGCGTAATATGTTGGCGCTATATAAATCCTGTTTATTAACCACCTGAGCGATAACCCCGACCTTGGTTCGGGTTTAAAATAATTACAATTATCGATAACCCCGAACTTTTCTCACTGTATGAAAATACAGTGAGAAAAGTTCAGGTTTATCGATCACTTACCCGGTCCCGCTGCGATCATCTAGCGTCGTGTTCCAGCGTCGATCTCCAGCGTCGTCCTCCAGCGCCGGGTGCCCTCTCCGGGAAGAAGAAGCCGGCCGGCTTCTTCTCCCTCCGCAGCGTGTACGTCGGCGAGTACGATGACGTCGGCGCGTGTGCGGGAAATTCAAATTGAAACTCATTCAAACACATTTTGTATTGGATTGAATACAAACTACTGTATCCAATCCAATACAAAATAATTCAAAATAAATACAAAGTATGTAATTGGTAAATTCAAACTCTCATTTTGTATTGGATTGGATACAGGAGTTTGTATTCAATCCAATACAAAATGAGAGTTTGAATTTTGTTCTCATTTTGGATTGAATACAAAGTCCTGTATCCAATCCAATACAAAAATATAGAAAATATATTTATGTAGTTTTGTCTATAGGTATGTGACGGACACTAGGGAGGTGTTTTAGAAAAATATATTAATATACAGGATACCGAATTATCGCATTTTCAGTATTTTTCATTTATTTATGTATTCTTGTTTAAGCTGATTTTTGTGTCTTTTATTTAATTTTATTAAAAGTATTTTTTTTGTTTTTACATGATTGTGTTTCAAACATTTTTTATATTCATTATATCTACTAGACCCCTATTCGGACATATTTCTGTAAGTTACAGGTCTACAATTTAAAAAACAAAATTTCATGAAAAACAGTGTAATGCTTTTGGAACAGAAATCTAGACCTCAGTGTAACGCCCAGGAGGTTAATACCCTGTTTCCCCAATGATAAGGCATCCCCATCAAATAAGCCATCCCCCGATTTTTGCTCAAAAATTAAAATAAAGCACCCCCCCGCAAATAGGACACCCACCGATACCTGCCACCGTGTGCCGCTGTGTGACTCCTTGATGCTGGCTGCAGTGCAGAGCAAAACTGAAAGTAACTTCAAAGGCCCGCACACGTGCCCGCAACTCTGCACCAGGAAGGACAAGCAAGCTGCTGAGCCCTGCCCTAACACCTAACGGAGTCTGTTACCTGGCCGTAGAAGCCAAAAAAAAGTGAGTCAGTGAACAGAAGGGGACAATCAATGGCACATGAGTGATCAGAAGGGGACAATCAATGGCACAAAGTGATCAGAAAGGGACAATCAATGGCACATGAGTGATTTTCAAAAATAAATGTGTACTGTAGTCTTCTTCATGGAAAAATAAGACATCCCCCTGAAAATAAGACCTAGGGCATACTTTGACATTTCAAAAAATAGAAAAAAGACAGTGCCTTATCATAGGGGAAACAGGGTAATAATGACAATAATAATAATGTATCAGTATAATCCGTTCTTTGTTTGATTGTTTTTAAAGAATCTCACAATAACTTGAGATTTTATCATTTTAATATTGGTTATTTGTTTGGTAGGCACCTATAAAATCCTGAAAATAAACTAAAATTTGGATTTAAATACACACAGTAGGGCTTATTTACTTGAGGAATTTTGGCTGTTCACTACCTAGGTGAATTGCCATTCTTAAGGGATTTTGGGTGTCCAGAAAGTTCACAAAGAATACTTCATTAAATGGAAGGAGAAACAGGTTTTCTCTTTGCACCATATTAGCCAAGTGAAATATCTCTTCTAAGGGGATTATTCACTTTGCTATATGAACAGTTTTCATTTTATTGGTATTAGACAGTATTTATATAGCGCCAACATATTACGCAGCACTGTACAAAGTCCATAGTCATGGGACTACATAGCCTCAAAGCTCACAATCTAATGTACCCACCATAGTCATATGTCATTACCACAGTCTAAGGTCAATTTAAGGGGGGAAGCCAACTAAACTGCTTGTTTTTTGGAATCTGGGAGGAAACCCACACAGACACGGGGAGAACCTGCAAACTCCATGCAGATAGGGAGGGATGCAGTGCTGCAAAGGCCAAAGTGCTAACCACAGAGCCACCATGCTGCCCACCAATTATTTGTATGCATTGTGTTGCACATTGAAGCACAAGGCACTTGCCATATATAAGAGTTTAACCAAAATTGCATATTATAGAATGACTTTTGTAAATGAAATTTTGTTAATCCAACACATAGCTTTTTTGTATTTTTTTGTCTTTTTTTCATCCCAACTAATGGTAGAAGGAAATAATGTATAGCTCCAACTAAGATTAATGGGTGGGTAAAAATATTCTTCTGTGTTTTTTTTTGGGTTAAACAGAATTACCATTAATTTATTATTTTAATTTAAAATACCTAGAAATTTTCAGTTATACACTTATCTGAATTTTAGGTGGGTTGTATTGCCAGATAAATAAATCATATTGTATTCCACTAAATAATGATATGAAATGTATATAGGATCTCTGTACACACAGTCTTGTTCAGTTCTCTGGAGAAAAGAGTCATCCTCAATCACTCATTTAGTGATCTGCCTGGCGGATCATTAAACTACATTGGTTTCTTCCCACATTGTCCCGGCACCCCTCCCCGAGCTGGAGCGCCGGTGGTGCCATCTTCTCCTCTTCTTTCCGCTTCTTCTTCCTACGTCACCCAACCCAGGCGCGAGACCGGGTGACATAGGATGGAAAAAAAACTTGCTGATCTCACTGCCCATGCTTGAGATCGGCAATGTTTTTCTTTTCTTACTAAAAGGCTCCTTCTGCGCATGCCTGAGATACCCGAGGAGCACCCAAGAGCCTCCCGGGATGCGTGACGTAGGTATCCCTAGGTGATCGAGAATTAGAGGGCGGTGCTGCACCCTTTTTTTTAATGTGTTTTACTTAAAAAAAAAAAACGACTGAATTTTTACTCAACAGGGTTGTCTACGCTTTTATGTAAAGTTAAATTTTCTAGTCTAGGTACGCTTTAAGCATTGTTTCTCAGGGACCTCCATTCTATGTCCTAAAGGGTCACCATTCCTACAAACAGTAGAGCGTGAAAGTTCAGTATCACCATATAGCCCAGAAAAATCATTATAAGGGTTAGCCAGTGACATACAAAAAGTTTTAAGGTCCAAAGTTCCTACTTTTATAGATCCAACAGATCTCCACACCGTCACAGTCCTGCACAGTCTTTGAGGAGGTGGTGGCTTTTTACAAGGGGACAAATTAGCCTATATAGCTTCCTGATCTGAGACCAAAGGGCACACACTAAGGAATCCAGACAAGAAAATTCACTATGAGATTTGACAATGTGCAGGTCCAGGACAGATCCAGCTTCCAAAGAGTACCATGCAAAACCAAGTATCACACTAAACTAAACCAGGACACTCAAAAATGATTAGTAAAATCAAACACAGGTTCTTACCAAAGACAGTCTCCTATACTCCCAACATTCCCAACCAAGAGTAGATAAAGTAATTTGTTGGGCCCGGCAAGATATTTGACCACCCTGATCTTACCAGGAAATATTCAGAGGAGCCTTTGCCAAAGGAGAAAACAACATTTTCTATCCAGCTGTTTTTTTCTATTACATTCAATGGTTTGAAGGAATAATGAACTATATTCCTATGTCACATCAACATTTTGAGACTTGCTATCTAGACGATGATCATTATCAACAATTGTAAAGTCATTTCCCTTGGGTACAGGCTCCATCCATATGGCTAAATGATATTTATAGTGTTTTTGTTCAGATTAGGGGTCAGGTATGTAATAGATTTGGAAAACGGAACTGAACATAATTAGCTTTTTAATTATAAACAGCGGGCAACCACTGCCCAAGGTGTACAGTAAAAAGCTTGGAAAAACATGGCAGGGGTTTACAAGCTCATACGTTTCTTACATCTTGGACCTTTAAGATTGTTTTCAAGGTAAATAGCATTAAGTAATAGCAATGGTAGGTGTTTGTTAAGATAGGCACTGAGGGAGCGCTCACTGATCTTTACCTTGGCTATGGGCTTTGTAACCTTTATGTTAGTTTTGGTATTATATTAAGGCTTGAATAACTTTTGGAGTGTTGGTAATGCTTCTCTTTTTCTAAATGATCACTGCATAGGATAAAGCAATCCATCATTTTGGCACTACAGTGTTCACTATTTAGAAAGAATAATATTTGTTAGGAGTACACTAGACTATGTGAAGTTCAAGGGTAGCCCTACACCAGTATTAATAAAATTGTATGAAAATAACTTACCCAGTGTAAATATTAACCCCATTGTAAACCTGCTTAGAATATTATCAAGTTCTATGTTTGTCATAGATCTTACAATATTGCAAGGTCTGTTTCTCAGATTCATATTACTATGATTTAAAACCAGTAATAATTAGGTCAAAACATATAGCATTGGCTTGCTTAGCTTTACACTGATAATATTCTTTTTTCTGAGATATAAATTATTCTAAATTTGATTGGTTCTCCAAAAAAAAAGGTGACCTTCTCATAGCCTTCAACATGGGAAAGTTAATAATTAATTTGATACACTGTCCCCTATGGTTGTTCTCTGTCTTTTTTCCTCTTATGATCTTTCTCTCTGAGAGTTTCATTATCTTACTCTGTAGTCACTTGCTGTTACAATAATTCTGGATGACCCACTAACACAACTGACTTTATTATTCACCTCCCTGTAGCACATATGGAATAATGAGCCCTTTAGAAGGCTACAACCTTCAGATATCTTTATCAACTGGAAGCCCATTGAGTTTATCATTACTGAGCACCACCACATTGTGAGAAGTCTTTAAAATCTCAGAAGTTTCTTTCTGCAGGTGAGAAAACTATGACTTACCCCTTACTTTCACAATTCTTATTAATCCAGTATTTCATTTCTAGTACTGCGATTCACAGTGTGAAAATCAGTTCTGAAGTGTTATAAATGACCTGACAAATTGGGACTATATATTTTTACTTACATGAATGGGCTTATTTAACAAGGCAGTCAATAATTCATGTTATTGGACTGTAAAAAAATCATGCATACAGTATTTGGCTGTCACCTATGTTTATTTTTCTTATTTGTCCATTAATCCTAATACAGTAGTTATTATAATAGCTGTGTTTTTTTCAGACAATGGTTTTGATTACTTCCTTCTCTGCAATAATAGGGACTGGTAAATAGTTCCAAGTCTGTAAAGGAAATAACCTAGAGATAATGAAACTTATCTATCATTAGATGTTAACCCCAAAGTCCAACACACTTGGCACATAATGTCTTACATTTGTCTAACTCTTCCAACTAAAATTTTGATGCCTGGTCAAGGTTTGCTTTGCTGCTATCACCTCTGAATCATCCTCAATTTTTAAATTATTTTTAAGGTGTGGAAACAAGAAACAGTCATGTGATAAAGGATCCTAGGTAGAATGGATTGTCTTTGCAATAAAACCCCAAATTCTTCCTTGTGTGCATTGTGAGCAGGTACAGAAGAGAACAGTTTTCTGCAACCCACCAAATTAGGGTTAGCATTCTTCATTATCTACTTGATCCTGAAATTTGCCATCAAAATACCTTCCTCATCCAAAAAAAGTGGCCTCTCTTGGTAACTTTTGGGCCTTCAGTATTTTGGCTGTGGAAGTGCGGCCACTGCAAAGATTGTTGTTTGGAATCACAGTGGTGCAACCAATTTTCATCACCAGAGACATGGTGTTCCAGAAAATTATCACTAGATTGTCTAAAATGCTGCCAAATTAACTTAGAGAGGCCAACTGTTATGAGATGCTCAACTTAATCCCATGCTGTGCTCCATCACAGTATCAAACCACATTTATTCTGTCCATTGATATCATTTGCAGAAGAAAGAAATAGCAGCAGCCCCTGCTTCCCTTTAGCCGTGCAGCCTGAGATGTGGTTTGTCGACATCCCCAGCACACGATCTGGGGCCGTGCACAGCTGAAGGGGCAGATTCGTTCTGACTCAATCCAGCCCTGTCATTATTGACTGTTAGGGCTTTATAGCCTCTCTGCTCCCAGTCCCCAGGGCCTGTTGTAGCATTAGGCTAGGCTAAAATGTTGCAGGAGTGTGAATTCGTAAAATTTACTGTAGCTGACCTTGTTTGTTTCTGGCCCTGCCAGTGTATGCTGGCTGAACTGACCTTTGGCCTGTGACCCCGACTCTGCTTTTGTCTTGCCCTTGTATACCTCGTCTGGTAGACTGATTACCTGGGAATGAACTGGCTCTGTATTATGGACTTGTCTCTGCTGGAATCTTTGTACTGCATTATTTGTGGACTCCTGGTCCTCTGTCAGTTCTTCGTCAGTCACAATCCCTTGCGCACAGAAGCTGGGACTGCGCAACTAGCCACCTGAGGCTGAGCAGGGGCTTGCTATAGGCAAAGAATGCACTGATTGGGGGACTGATGTCTAGAACAGGGCCTTACACCAACCTAATATAATTCCACATTGACATATACACCCACCTGGCTGTTGCTCAGAAATTACGAACCCAGCACATTCCCTGGTTATTTCTATTGCCTACAGAGTTGTTTTAGTGGCGAATCACTGACCTGCTAAAAACAGGTCATAAACACGATCAACACTTTTAAGAATGGACACCATTTAAAGTCTCCTACATTTTGTTGCAATTTTAATTTCAAAGTTTCCAAGTTTAACATTAGCTCACAAGGTCCTGCTAGTTTAGTATGTATGTGTAATAAATTCTTGTATTTCTTCTGGAGTTTTCTTCTGCAGTAACAAAACATGATGTTGCAAAGTACAACACTTAAAAATTTCACACTTTCCGTTGACATAGT
The DNA here is from genome assembly GCF_032062135.1 of Pyxicephalus adspersus. Taxonomy (NCBI): domain Eukaryota; kingdom Metazoa; phylum Chordata; class Amphibia; order Anura; family Pyxicephalidae; genus Pyxicephalus; species Pyxicephalus adspersus. The sequence goes on along the minus strand of NC_092864.1, from coordinate 72,024,611 downwards.
TCAGTCAATGATCTTAAAAAAAGTGTCATTTTCTAATAAAAAATAACAATTTTTCTAGCTAAAATGACAAAATTTTATCTAACACTCAGTTTTGCCTGACAGGCTGATAACATTTATACGCACCCTCACTGTTTTTGTTCCTGTTGGCTACACCTGTGCAGTTAAGCCGCATACACACGTGCCATTATAGTTGTTGGAAAGAATCTTTCACGATCCTTTCCAATGACTAAGGACTGCACAATGCATGAATGAGTGCTGTACATACATCACCATTCTGCTCCATGGAGAGGGGAGAATGTCGGAGCTGCACCCTGCTGCGCTCTCTCTCCACCTTCCCTTGCATTAGGATCGTTCGTCATCCATCGTCCGCCAGGACGGTTGTTCGTCCGATGGACGACGGGCACTGTAGACACGCCAGATTCTTGTCCGATATCGGCCCTGATTTGGTTATCGGGCGAGAACCATTGGACGTATTTACATAGCTTTACAACCCTTAACGATGGGTTTGCTTCCTTAGAATGGAGATGCTTTATAACATTGTTCATATCTTTGAGATATGACCGAGTAGCCATAGCAGTTAAGACATTGTAAATCAACTTGTGGCTATGATTCTGTTTTTTCACTTGCCTCAGGTGGTTTCTCAGGTGGTTGGAGACATTGGGTCTGATTTCCTAAATTTCACCAAGACTTGAGAGGGTTGACTCATAAGCCGGTGCAAGATCGGGTAACGTAGCTGCCGTGAAAGGGAAAAAAAATCGGCATCTCTTTCCCCTAGGAGGAAAAATGTCCATAATCTCGGGCACACGCAGAAGGAGCAGCCAGAGCCTGGAATGCATGGTGTAGGTATCCTGGGAGGCTCTGCACTCCCATTAAGTCTTCATCGCTACAGCAATCAAGGGTTAAAGAGTGGTGCTGCACCTTTTCTTTCTTTTTTTTAAATAAAAGGTGTTGCGCTTAAAAAAAACAACATTTTTACCTTACATTAAAGGGTTGTCTACCCTTCTATGTAAAGTAAAAATGTTGAGTTTGGGTACGCCTTAACTGAAAAAAAGTTTGGTAAATAAACACAGATAAAGTACCAAAACATGAACATTTCTGTAATAATCCATCAGTATCTATAACTGTTAAAAAGCAGATTTATCATGTATATTGCTTTAGAACACCCTTAGTAGAAATGAGAAACAAAATTTATTAGTTTTAGGTAATACACAGAAACTTAGATCCCCAAATGTTGTAATAATTTATTTTGATATTGCACAGTTTAATGGTATTGACAATTAAAAAAAGCACAACAGGTTTATTGCTAATTAATGTTGTTTTCAAAGGGACAAAACATTTTCATTTAATTTATTCTTACTCTTTTGTCATATGCCTTAGCATCTGTTCTCTGGTAATTTGTACCTATCTCAAGGAACTATGCATGATAACAGGTATACAATAGCTCAACTTGAGGCAATTAGTGCACTGTCTGATACACAAAGATAAACTTTCCATAACTCAGAAAGTAATAAAACTCCATTAAAGCCTAATTAGAACATTTTGTTGAGAAACACATTATATGATATAGGCAGATGTTTGTATTTTGAGAAGCCACTTAACTTTTATTGTACATTGTATTGGTATTGCACAATTAATTAAACGTGTAAAAAAAAGGAAACCTTAGACAATATTTATTTAGCAGAGGCCAAAAAGTAACAAATATAAATTCGTTTGGCAGAATGTCGAAATTGCTTCCAATAAAATCAGATTTTCTCTGCATGGCTGTGCTAAAAAAAAGGTTGGTCTTTAAAATATACTTTAATATAATGAAAATATTTTCTAGCTGTAAATGTTAGCATACATTGTAGGAGATGTAAAATCCACAGTTACAATATTTAGATGTAACGAATTAAAATGATTAAATTAAAAGGGAAATAATTGAAATAGTGCGGAATTATTGCCAAATGTGTATTGAAAGTCATTAACAAATGTTAGTGTAATTATAAAATGAAAATAATAGTGTTACTAAAATTCTTACCCTGAAAAGCATCCAACAATATGTTATTCATTTTTGCAATAGCTTGGGATACTAGCAAATCTATGAGCTTCAGGTGCGAGTCAATGGAATGTTTTATTTGCAGCCAAAAGCTAGATAGTGTTTAACATCATCAAAATGATAGGTTTGGATCTCCTTGCACACTTGAGAAGACTTTAACTTCATTCCATTTTTTTTTTTGGTATGCAATATTTGTGTAGCTGGTTTTCAAACCTAAACTTTTTTTAGTGACAAATACACAAAAACAATTTTGCAATGATATGATTCACATTTTCAATAAATATGTAAGACAAGACAATTGGCCTGATTTATTACCGGTTTCCAAGACTGGGGAAGATTGACTATCATGGGAAAACAATGGTGACTCAACAAACCTGGAATGGATTTCTTAAAAATAATTTGCTTTAAGTTGGCAATGTTTTCAATCCTGGACCAGATTACTTTTAGTTTTGCAGGCTCATCCATGATAGTCTATCTTCTCCAGTAATAAATTAGGCCCAATGTCCCAAAGATACCAGATATGTCAAGCTTTAAAATTGTATGATCCCATAAATATATAAAGGCAACTGTAAGCAACGTACCCGTCCTGCGAGCCCGCGGCATCCCTGGGGATCCCAGCCGCAGAGGGAGACACCACTGTAGCAGGCAGCATGGCCAAGGTTGCTGCTCTGCTCGCAGCATGTCTGTCTCTGCAGGGGGAGGGATCCGTCCCGGCCAAACTACTGTTCGGCCAGGCGGCATCCCTTGCATCTCTATGGACGTGGTTACAGAAACTCCTGTTCTCAGCACTCCTTTGGATGTGCAAAGTAGTGCACGTCCCAGGGTTGCTGTGGGAAGAGTGCACTCGGTTGCCTCGCTGCGGGGCGGTACATAGTTATCGGCCGCAGGGGATTCAGTTACTGTCCAATCAAATGGCGCCAGGTGGCGCAAGGTCATTGGTCACTCTGGCCATTTAAGGAGAACCTGTCCTGTACACCATTGCCCGCTATAAGCCTCTGTGAACACAGTGTGCTTGGGTGCGTCCTTGTATTGGTTTATGCTAATCCCATTTGTCATTTCCATAGCAACCTGGTCTGAACCTGACTCTTGCCTGAACTCTGCCTGGCCTGACCTGTGATTGTTAATGACCATTCTTGTCTGCTGCCTGCCCTGACCTCGAATTGTTCCTGACCTGCCTTTGCCTTACCCTCCTGTACTTTGCTTATTTGGAGTTTACCCTTGTCGTGTTTTATGAAATTAATAAAACGTGATAGAAGGATATCTGGAGTTGGTTGTGGTTTGTATGCCCAGGCGCATTACAGCGACACTTTTAAAACTTTTGAAGCTCAATTGAGTTTTGAGTGATCTCCAAAATAATGGCCATAGTGTTATCCATGTCATTCCAGTGTCGGCAGCTATAACCAACTTGTGATAGCAATGGGGAGGTGATAGGTTCTCATTAATGAGACAACTTAATTATTCACTGACCCTCTACCATAGCAAATTACCAAAAGGTGTACTTGATCTGCTTCTTTCCGGAACCCTGAACCCAAATAATCTCAGAGCTAAGTGCTTTGTTTTTACACAGATCTGTGACTACACCTGTATTGGGGAATATATAAACAATTCTGAAATCTTCTGTCTCTAACTCAATATAGCTAAACACTTTTTGGAGCATACTGACCTTTAAATATATGATCCTGGGAACTGCAAAGAATTTAGGCCAAAAAGAGGGGGCGGCTGTGCAATCTATCTGAACTGCAGGGAGCTGATATGAATCCACAGGTAAAGAACCATGTTTCCTTGCAGTCTAAATATAGAATGAAATGTGCAGTGTGTATTGTAAAAATTAGACGTGCACGATATGCTTTAAACTCTTCAACTGTAAGAATTACACAGTGTGTTTTATATTTTGTACATTGTTTTTACTATTGCTGTTATGTGTGACATTTTATTTATTCAATTCTTGGATGATTTTCCTCCTCATTTCTATCAGCCGTCTTACAGCATCACATAACAATAACTAACAAATTTAAATATTGGTTCTGTTCATTTCTCATAAACATAGCTCTTTTGTGAGAAATACAAGTCAACGCTGTCTTTTTCTTTCTGTCATTGTTTTCTACTCGTCTACAACACTTCTAATTATCAAGCATACAAAAGAAATGTATCCCAATTATTCTCTGCTGAATAATGTGTCAGAAATACAATTCATAGTGTAAGCATTATACTGGAAAATATTAAAATTAAACGGCAGGTTCGTTCAGAAAACAATTTCCTCTAGGTCAGGCGTGTTAAAGCGTACGTAAACTCTAACTTTTATTATTTATTCCTTTTTGGTCTGTAAATATACCATTGAAAGAGTTTTGTTATATTTGTGTTATAAGTGCAAAGATTACTTTGCTAGAAATCTTGTGAGCTAATAATTTTCTAAAACCAGAAGCAGAGAAGTCTGTGTTATTTGTAAGGCATCAGAAGTGAGGTAGAAATGGATGGACACTCTGTCATTTGGAATTCTGAACCAAAAGTAGAGCTAATTGTCATGTCACACAGGAACCAGGAGCACACTATATTTCTGGAGCATCAACATTTATTTTTTATGGATTTATATAGCAAAAACTTTTTTTTGAAACGGGGCATGCATTGCAGAAATGTGCTTAATACCAATTACTTAACATACATTTTTAATATTTTACAACATTGTACCTATAACATCCTTCTACTTATCATACATAATTGAGTGATATTTATGCCTTCATGTAGAGTTTCCTGGCTTCTCCCTCAATACCATCTAATGTTAATCCTCACTACATCACTCCTATCCAGTATGTAAACGTGCTTAGTTTATACTTGACCTTACTAATTTTATTTTACCCTTAAGACTATATTTCTTTCATAATTAAACATATATAAACATTTTCTACAATATAGTAAATAATATACATATTTACTATATCCCTCATCAACAGTTGACATTGCTTATCTTTATTATTATTATTATTTTTACAATTAGTTACACACATATAACCCAATACATATATTCATTTTTGTTTCATTTATATATGAACTTACATGTGTTACACTGAACTATTTCCAGCTTCTGTCACACTTACCTCTTCCTCACTAAAGCGCAGGCACCTTTCTCCTGCACATGCGGGCAGTTCTGAGCCTGGGCGTGCCTGCTCTTCCAGATTTAATCAGTATCGCCCTTCCTGCTGGGCAATCAAGAGATAGCCTCCTAATCGTCCCTGACTATTTAGCTGGCTCCGACACAGCACAGCTTTCATGCAACATGTCTCCACTACTGTAGTGCCAAGCCCCCTAGCTCTGCTGAGTATTTCCCATACAACTGTTGGTTAATTCAGTGCTTCCCCTATCCAGCTCCTGTGTTAAGTTTTTTTTGCCCAGCCTGCTGTTTCCCTGCCTGTTCCCTTGTGTGTTCCTCTGTGTCTGCTGTGATCCACGTGCTGCTTTGATACCATGACACAATTACGATATTCCTTTTTGCTAAATTATGCATTATTCAATTGATTCTTACACATATGTACATCCTCTAATTGAATTTACTATATGCTCTCATGCTTGTGCTTTTTATGGTTCTCACAACCCCCTGAGGAAGCCCCAAGGACGAAATGCATCAGGACCTGAAATATTAACAAAATATATATTATTGTTTATCAGTTCCCTAATCCTTTGGTGTAATAGGAGTTATTCTGTCCAGTATGTTCAATGATCCAACTCACCAATTAGATGTGTTTGGCATCCCAATATTGTTTATTTTTGGAATTGTAATATGTATTTATGCACAATGATAACTTACAAATGATATATATTGTTTGTGGATATATCCATTATTATTATTAATATTGGTTCTCCTTGGACTCTATTTAATATATAAATAATAATTTATAAACAGAGCCTCTCAATTACAATCAAAAATTGGCGCCTGTGTAGTTTTAAAGATCATGTTATATACCCGCTTTATATTTCTCAATTTACTATACAGAACGACCAATTTAGCTTTTCAATTGCTTTCACTTTGCTAAAGTAATCAACAGGAAACAGCTGCCAGTTTGTCATTCATTTAATATTTCTAACGATATTGTAATGATGGAGGTAATTTTCTAAATTAGTATAGGCTTTTTTGAAAGTAAATAATCATAAGAATTTTCAGCGAGTAGATTGAATAAGATGAAGTGCTGTTACCTTCAACCATCCGATCATGCTGAAGCCAAAAACTTCTTGCATGTTATTGAGCACTCTTTGAAAAGTGAACTGTTGCCACATTCATTACACTAACTGAAAAATCCTTTGCAGAGTAATAATTTGCTCTTCTAAGTGTGAAGGACAAACTGTTTTCTTAAATCAACCCCAATGTTTCTCTAATGTTTTACCGGTTGTGTGTACTAGGCTGTGTGTACTAGGCTGTGTGTACTAGGCTGTGTGTACTAGGCTGTTCTACTCATGCTGCCTTATTTAGCTTCCTATGCAGGTTGGAATTCAAAACAATAGTTCCACTTCCATTATACTTCACTGGTCACTAGGTCAAAAAATGAGAGTAAATCCCAACCGATAAAAAGTTCTTGGAGCGATTTTTGATCTTGATCTTGATTTATTATTCTAAAACTAACCCCCAAATTGAGCTAAATCTGGGGCTAAACCCCATTGCATCTATAAGCACTCAGTAGTAACAATAATATGCTAACGACAGCACTATACTTTAATATAATCATAATATGATTATATATATATATATATATATATATACAGTTAGGACCATAAGTATTTGGACAGAGACAATCTTTAATTTTGGTTCTGTACATTACCACAAACAATTTTAAATGAAACAACTCAGATGCAGTTGAACTGCAGACTTTCAGCTTTAATTCAGTGGGTTGAAAAAAAAAAAAGATTGCATAAAAATGTGAGGAACTAAAACCTTTTTTTTACATTATCACTTTATTTCAGGGACTCAAAAGTAATTGGACAATTTAAAAAGCTGAAAATAAAATGTTCATTTCTAATACGTGGTTGAAACCCTTTGCTGGCCATGACAGCCTGTAGTCTTGAACTCATGTACATCACCAGATGCCGGGTTTCCTCCTTTTTAATGCTCTGCCAGGCCTTTACTGCAGCCGCTTTCAGTTGCTGTGTGTTTGTGGGCCTTTCTGTCCGAAGTTTAGTCTTCAACAAGTGAAATGCATGCTCAATTGGGATCAGATCAGGGGACTGACTTGGCCATTTAAGAATATTTTACTTCTTTGCTTTAATAAACTCCTGGGTTGCTTTGGCTTCATGTTTTGGGTCAGTGTCCATCTGTATTATAAAATGCCTCCCAATCAATGTGACTGCATTTAGCTGGATTTGAGCAGACAGTATGTCTCTGAACACCTCAGAATTCATTCAGCTGCTTTTGTTCTGTGTCACATCATGGATAAACACTAGTGTCCCAGTGCCATGGCAGCCATGCACGCCCAAGCCATCACACTGCCTCCGCCATGTTTTACAGATGATGTGGTATGCTTTGGATCATGAGCTGTTCCACACCTTCTTCATACTTTTTTCTTGCCATCATTCTGGTAAAGGTTGATCTTGGTTTCCTCTGTCCAAAGATTGTTTTTCCAGAACTGTGCTGGGTTTTTTTTAGATGTTTTTGAGCAAAGTCCAATCTAGCCTTTCTATTCTTGAGGCTTATGAGTGTCTTGCACCTTGCAGTACACCCTCTGTATTTACTTTCATGCAGTCTTCTCTTTATGGTAGACTTGGATATCAATACGCCTACTTCCTGGAGAGTGTTGTTCACTTGGTTAACTGTTGTGAAGGGGTTTCTCTTCACCATGGAAATGATTCTGCCATCATCCACCATTGTTGTCTTCCGTGGATGTCCAGGTCTTTTGGCGTTGCTGAGTTCACCAGAGCTTTGTTTCTCTCTCATGATCTACCAAACTGTAGATTTTGCCACTCCTAATATTGTAGCAATTTCTCGGATGGGTTTTTTCTGTTTTTGCAGCTTAAGGACGGCTTGTTTCACCTGCATGGAGAGCTCCGCATGTTGTCTGTTCACAGCAAAATCTTCCACATACAACACCCCCCCTAAAATCAACTCCAGGCCTTTTATCGGCTTAATTGATAATGACATAATGAAGGAATTGGCCACACCAGCCCATGAAAAAGCCTTTGAGTCATTTGTCCAATTACTTTTGAGCCCCTGAAATGAAGTGATTGTGTATAAAAAGGCTTTAGTTCCTCACATTTTTGTGTAATCTTTTTGTTCAAGCCACTGAATTAAAGCTGAAAGTCTGCAGTCCATTTCCCTTGAGTTGTTTCATTTAAAATTAATTGTGGTAATGTACAGAACCAAAATTAGAAAAAAGTTGTCCACATATTTATGAACCTAACTGTAAGTCCTGTTTATTAATATTATTATTATTATTATTATTAATAATATTAATAATAATAATAATAATAATAATTGTTATGTTATATTTTATTACAACACCACATACCAATTTTGTGTCTCTACTTCACCATAAAATAAACAAGTAATCAAGCGTACATTTGTCAATTAATTTTCAGTGGATCCTAAATATATTTTATTTATGCAAAAAATGATATAAAATTATTAAGTTTGCATCAATTCAAAACCTGGTTGTTAAATTTTTTTCCTGCCTGGAAATTTTCAAGTTAATTGCAAAGTCAGTAAACATAGTTTTGTGACTAAAATAGCCGGAGGTGTCAGGAAGGTCCTCTGGGAACATGTCCCTAGTGAAAACAATGTGGTTGTTCCATTAATCAAAGTTGAAATAGTCAGAAAACCGGTTTAAATAGGAAAACTACATAATGTACATTTTGTTCTATGTTACAGATACAGTTGTGTTAAAAGCAATATTTCACCAAGTACAGTGTATTTTCATGTACAGTAATAGCCTGAACAAGGTTTCATTAGTTGATATATCTTCTGTACAAAAAGTGCTTTATACCCATGCTTTGTTTGGGGTATCTTCAAAATACCCCCCCACCATGTTTAACTTTAAATCCCAAATCACTCAAAGGCATAAAGGAGGTGGCAGATAAATAGGCAATAGATGGGTCGGTAATAAATGAATGGTAGCTGTTCAGACAACTGAAACCACCAACTAACTGTGGGGGAACATCTGATTCAGCCCTTAGCTGTGGTTAAAATATTTAAATAAAAGACAAAATCCTCTGTACATTTATTTCAATGATTGGCAGTCAATGAACTTTAGACACAGAATTTGGTTGGTATTGTTTCGACCATTACAACAGTCACCCCACTCCACGTATACCGATTCTCATTCAATTGTTTTATTTTATTTGTTTATTTCTCAGATGCTCTTTTAGGTAAGTATGACCTTAGCTGTGTATTCTCTAAAAGTGTTATATTTAATGGCATTAAATAGTTTGATAACTAACATTTCTTGTTTGGCCTTAGATTGGAATGAAATAAACCCATAATGAGTGAGAAAAAGCAAACAAACATTTTGCATTACTTTAATAATACCAAAGATAATGCAACTAATGATAATAGTAACAATAGTAATACTTCACTTACCCGTGAGCTGATGAATGAATCAGAGACTCCACAGTCTGGTCAGGAACCATTAGGAAAATCATTATTTTACAAATGTATTTTTCTTTAAAAAAAAAATTATGCTATTGGTCCGCGGGATTAAAAATGATGAATTTAGTGGTCCATGAGGTCTGACCGCTGCTCTGGAGGATCCCTGGGGTTCCACGTGACCCGGACTGAGAAACACTACACTATTTATTCTCTCTGGAAAATCAAATGTAACCCATGTATTATTATATTTTTATATTATTATTATATTTTATATTTTTATCTATGTATTAGATTTATGTATTAGATTCATATCTATGCTAGCCAGATATTCTCTTAGAAACTTTTAGGGCTTATTTAAAAAAAATGAATCTTCCTGTCTCATGTGTTTTAATGGCAGTAATTGATTCCTACCAGGGAATGTGTGAGGGAATGTCAGGTTTTATAAGTGGAGCCATAACTGTTCACTATTACTACAGGTTTATTAAATGGTTAAGTAGTAACACAAAATTGGACTATGATCTTTATACAACATATAGTCAACACTCTATTATTTGAATAAAACACATAGTTTGCCGCAGAAATTTAGGTACTTGACCAATAAATGAATATTAATCATTTATTAGGAACAACACTGTTGGCACAGAAATGCAGTTCTCTAAAACATTTGGTCTCTGTTCACAATGAATGCATTCAACAATCCTTGTTAAAGCTGGTTATCCCTTTAAAAAGCTGTAATACATGCAAGGCACACATTCACAGCACTGTATAATGAAGTCATTAGAACACTATTAATATTTTACAATAACGGTCCAACAATTAGTGATCAGCCTTGTTCAGTGCTTATGGCCCCTGCTGGTTTCTTGTAATATGGACTCTGCAAAAATAAAATCTGCAATCTGTTCCTTGGGGTCATATTAATATAAAATGACCATATCCACTAGATCTATGGCTTGAAGCATAAAAACAAAGGCCAGCATTTTATTAGCAACATTGGATATCATAGAATAGAGCAATTTGTGTTTTTATCTCCACTAAGCTAAGATCAGCTGGAAATACATATTTAGCAGCTAATTTCATTTTTTCTTTTTGTTTTTTTTTTGTTGTTGACTGGATCTCAACTAGGGAAATGAAACACTGTTATTTTTATAATGTATGTGTACACCTTTTTGGGCATTTGCAAGCATTTTTTTAATAAACAGTTTCAATACAAGAAAAGAAAAGGTGAGATGGTAAAGGAATCGCTCTGCTAGGCTGATGCCTAGTGAGCTGCCTAGTGTTTGACAGTGGGGATCCAGGGACAGGAAATGCTGCTATAAAATACCTCCAGTATGAACTCTATACTATAGACCTAAAACATTAAATATTTAAAACAAAAAATAAAATGAAATCCATTTGAATCCCATTGGGTAACCATATTCAGACCTAATGATTTAATTTTCCTTTTCCACCCCTTTATTATTCTACAGATTTTTTTTTCTTTTTTTAAAGTTTTTTAACATACAAATGTGCACAAAAAAAATTTTTTTACAAAAATTTTCATATCAGAAATGTAATTTTAGTGGCATGTTAAACAGGACACATTAAGAATAAAATGTGTACTCTTTAATAATAGTAACAAGTCAATTTTTTTTTCCTTAAATTTTTTATTTATATACAGGTGGCCACTACCTGTATCACATGATAGGGAATGTAAGTTTGTTCTTAAGTTGAATTTGTATGTAAGTCAGAACAGGTACATTATTTTAATAAATGCAATTAGGCCAGATGATTGTCTCAACATATTATTAGGCAGTGTGGTGTCAGTTACTGTATAAAATCCTCACTGGGAGTTAATCACAAAAAAAGCAAAAAACAAAAATCCTTATGGAGCCTGGACATTTATTAACTTCTGGAGCAAGCTGTGCTTTGATATGCAAAAAGAAACAACTGCAGAGTTTGTCTTAGTCATTAAAGAGTTACAAGATGTTGCAGAA
>NC_092864.1:72011297-72012818 GCF_032062135.1 Pyxicephalus adspersus | reverse complement strand
GAAAGCCTAGCTTGTACTAAAGTATGTTTTAGTATGCTATCTTAAACAATGACAAAGTTATCAACAAATATAAAGGGCTATAGTGAAAATGTGAAAAATGTACTTATCCGGTACAAAAGCTGAAATAGTTTAAGTGCCATTTTTTACATGTTACAATTACTTTTTTTTCTCCTGTTTTAAATGTTTTTAAATCCATTTTCTGTATCCTAATGAAGGGTATAGTGTAGGCAGCTCTCTGTTGGAAAATGCAAAAAAAAATGCGTAGAACATTTAACTAGGGAACACCTATATTTTCCCTTTTATTTTTATGCTTCATAATAAAGACATTCGGAAAAAATAAACCAGCATTCTCAGGATTTTATAGACAGCTAAAAGAGATGAAAAGCAATATACCAATTAGTTAAATGAGTTTAAGTGCAAAGTTTTCATGTCTAACCAGTGCATTAAATATTGATTAAATGTTTCTGTTTGATAGCAGTTACCATTCATTCAGCTTCTCTCCAGGTCACCATTTCAATAGCATATTATTATTTAAAATCTAGTAACAGACAGTTGTTATTTTGCATGCAGTTACAATGTCCCTATAATGAGTATTGGCCTTACATAGCTCCAAAATGAAAACATTGTTCTCTTTGGGAACGGTCCATTTAATTCCCTTTCGTTAACAATATTAAATTGCTTAGTGAAAATGATTTATTTTTGCCCAGTAAATACATTTCAAATTTAAACCATTTCCAACATAGCTTCTTCGGTGGATCAAATGTAATTTCACTCAACACTGAGGTCAATGAACTTATCAATGGTAGATGATAAGATTTTAAATATTGAATAATGTGTATATTTAGTGAAGACTACCAAGGACAAGAAGCTAATAACATTTCTTTCACTCTTATTTACAAGGCTTTACATTTCAAATTTAGTCTTTCAGGTTGTGGCCCTATCACAACAGACTTTTCTCCCACTATTCTCTCCTTCCCAGTGGCACTTTCCAATTTTCCTGCCCTGTGAAAGAGTTCTCAAGTAATATTTACACAACAGCTGCCATCCCATCACACCCAAGTAGTATGATACATTTGTACTTCAAGGTAGTATGTGAATTTTTGACTACATTTATGAAATCCAATAATTTATTTTATAAAGTTAATAAAGTAAAGAATGCAAGGAGTGTGTAAAAATGTCATCAAAGCAAAAGATGGCCAATTTGAATAATCACTTTTTTATATAAACATGATTTCATAAATGTTTTTTTCAGTTTTGATGTTTTCAATTTCAATTTACAGTAAATGAATCTAAATAAAGTAAACTCATTGAATGAGAAGGTTCCCTACGGGGATATTAAGCCTGCTTTTAAGGGGAAACACAAGATAAACAAGTTGTTTGGTAAAACTAATATGGGAAAATTATTTTCTTTATGTATGTACAATAAAACAAAATTAACACAGTTCAACAAAAGTTTTTTTTTCACTTGCAAAAGATTTTTGAATATATTTAGTGTATTCCAGGTCTGCTGAATCTAGAAAT
>NC_092864.1:71962551-72010198 GCF_032062135.1 Pyxicephalus adspersus | reverse complement strand
ACTGGAAACAAGTGACATGGCCTCCAAGGGAAAACATGAAAAAGGTGCAGCGAACATCATTAATGAGCCAATGGTTGACAAAGAAAAAATCATTCTCTCTCCATTACACATAAAGTTGGGATTAATGAAGCAATTTGTTAGAGCTCTGAACAAGGACGATGATTGCTTCAAATACATTTGAAGATTCTTCGCTGGATTGAGTACTGAAAAATTAAAAGCAGGAATCTTTGATGGACCCCAGATTCGGAAACTGATAAATGATTCACATTTCACAAGTTACATGACTGATACTGAAGCTTCTGCCTGGCACAGCTATGTCATGGTTGTCAGGAACTTCTTGGGTAACCATAAAGCACAAAATTATGAAGAACTGGTACAAAATTTGCTCTTAAACTTTAAAGATTTGGGTGCTACTATGAGCATAAAGGTACACTATCTCCATAGACATTTGCAAAAATGTCCAGAAAACCTTGGTGATTTCAGTGAGGAACAAGGGGAGAGGTTCCATCAAGATATAAAGGAGATGGAAGAAGGTATCAGGGCAGATGGGATAGACACATAATGGCAGACTACTGCTGGAGCCATGATTGTCCTGATCATCAGCATAAAAGGAAATCATACAAATGGAGTTTTTTAATGACTTCTTTGTGATTAGTTCTGTAACTATACTGAATATATAATATATTGACATTACGAATTTTAAAAATGTATTTTTGCATACATAGGCATATCTAGTTTAATTTTGCCTAATGTTCATGCTTCATTAGTTTTCTATGAGGTTATTATATATATATATATTATATATATTATATGTTATTATATATATTATAGTAGCAAAACCAATACCATCTGTGCATCAAACATAACCTAAAATTACTTTAATCTGTTTGTCAAGAAAATGTTTGTTGACCAGTGTAATATATAATAACAATATATTAAAATGTGTTCACTGTTAGTTATTTTTCATTAAGAAATATGGTATTAATAATGCACATTATGTGCTCTATTTATAAAAAAACGAATCTGACATTCGCTGAAACATTCCCTGATGGAGAATCTTCCAGGTCCATGTGTTTCAATGGCATTAATTGACTCATGCTTCAGTAAGATTTCCTGCTTTATAAAAAGAGCCCTATGTGTTATAGCTTTTAAAAGAATACTTTTTTATCTGATGAAGTGGATACTTACCACAAAATACATTATGGGGTGTGCATTACATTTATACCACATTTGAAATGCATTCCCCCCATCTTGTCCACCCCCATACCTCATGGTTGCTGAGGCTTTTGACCTGCACATTCCACTGAAACAGCTCTCACAAACGTGGCCAATGACCTCATTACAGCTAAGTCACAAGGCAACTTTTCTCTCCTTCTTCTCCTAGATCTTCCTTCTGCTTTTGACACTGTTGATCACCCCTTGTAATCCAAATCATGAACTCCATTGGTATCTGTGACACTTCTCTCTCTTGGTTTGCTTCCTACCTGTCTAGCTGCTCCGTTCAAGTTTATTTTATTGGCAACTCCTCCTCTCCTACTCTCCTCCCTGTTGGTGTTCCCCCAAGGGACCATTTCTCATTTCTTTGTACACCTCCTCTCTCGGTAGTCTTATATCCTCCTTTGGTTTACAGTACCATCTGTATGCTGATGACACTTAAATCTACCTGTCCACCCCTGACCTGTCTCCCTAAATCCTAGACAAGGTTTCATACTGCCTGTCTGCCCTCCGCTCTGGCACATTGTCTTGGCATCACCTATGATTCTGCCCTCTCCTTCACCCTCCCACATTCAGAACATCTCTAAGTCATGCCGCTTTCACATGCGCAACATCTCCAAAATCTGCCCCTACCTGTCGCCAGAGATCACCAAACTCTTGTACACGCTCTCATCATCTCGTCCTGACTACTGTAACCTCCTCCTCTCTGGTATTCCACTAACCCAACTCTCTCCTCTACAATTTATCATGAATGCTGCAGCCAGACTTATCCATCCTTCCCACAGCTCCTCTTCTCTTCATTGGCTTCCATTTCACCTTAGAATCAAATTCAAGCTCCTGTGCTTTGACTTCAAATCCACAGTTCTTGTCCCACTTACCTTTCTGCCCTGATAAAAAAAAATACTCCCCTAGCTGCTCCCTTCACTCCTCCAATGACCTATTAATGACTTCCTCACTCATAACCTCATCACATGCATGGCTTGAAGTCTTTTGAAGGACTTTCCACTCTGGCACTCTCTTCCTCATTCTATTCTGCTTGCTTTCTGCACATTTGAAAAAGCCCTTAAAACCCATCTTTTCAAACTTTTGACTGGTAATATATATTTTTATATATACACACACACCTCAATGAGTGACACGCAAGGCTCAACCCAACTATCTGCACTTACTTTATGCCCACTCCATTGTCACTCCACTGTCAAAGCCTAGCTCCTAGCCCATTGGCAGCTTAGTAGCCTAGCTTCATAGTATGGTTATACCTGGATAGACAATAGGACCCAAACACTGTGGAAAGGGCTTCAGGAAGGGGATGTGCCGCTGCTCAGTCATTTGCATTCCAAAGCTTGGAAATCAGGCAGTGTACATGTGTGTGTAGTGGTATCATGTTCTAGGTTTCCCAATGCTTATTGATGCAGTTGTGCAGGCAACATGCCTACTAAAAAAAAGGCAAAAAAAAGCAAAAAAGTAACTGAAAAAAGGGAAAAGGGAGTTAGTTGGATACACAGATAAGTGGGCAAAAACAATTGAAATAAACCAGGGAAAAATATTTTATGCATAGAAAAATATACAAAGCACAAACATAGGAAACAATAAATGGACAAAATAGGGGCAAACAATATTACTGAGTGAAACTGATAAATCACCATTTGTCGTTATATTTATTTTGATGTTTTGGTAAGAAGGGTGACAAAGACAAATTGGTAATTAGTGTGATATACAGTGTGTAACATGAATCCATAATTATTCCATAATTATTAAGATATGTCTTACATACAAGATCAATGATTATACCACATAATTTGTGGATTTGGTGAAACACTTCCACAAAATGAACTATTACGAGTTTACCTTTGGTAATGATTTTTTTTCATGAGAACATTTAAGGATGACCTGTATCTTGCTGCAGTACCTACTAAAGTTAATTTTAGGGGCCCCTGTGTTTTTAACTACATAAACCAGGGAGCATTCAGCATTTCAACAGGTACAGACAAAATTTTGTCATGTTAAAATATTCTTGAACCTGAAATTAAATGTGTTTGCACATGGTAAGACACAAAAAGCCTTAGCAGAAGTGAAGGTGGTTTAGTTGTACTTAAGGTTCCCCTGTGACTGCTGGGACTGAATTGACCCCTTCCTTCCTGTACAGGAGTTACGTCATCCCCACACAGCCAATCAGGATGGCTGAAAATGGCTCAAAGATGGCTGAAGATGGCTCAAAACAAGGAAGAGGAGAAAAAAAAAAGAAGATGGCCCTTGCAACTGACAGGGGACAAAGAGTGCAATTAAAATTGTAATCGGGGAGGTAAAGTGATGTCCCTTTAGCAATAAAATATCTTTACCTGTATGATCACAGTTTTTTAATTTTTGAGTTTAGTTACGTTTTATCAGGTGACTTCGCTATAACTGAAGTCATTATCACAGCACCCAGTTTTATTGTCGCCTGTGTGCCTGTTAGGGACATATACTCTTTTTAACTGTCCTAATGACCACCATCACTGTGAGAAATCAAAACTGTGAGTTGCCACCAAACCAGGAACAATGGCTAAAATCCTTCAATGGGTAACAGCATCAATTGTCTCGGAAGGGATTTTCCTCACATTGGAGACATTTGTTCTCACTTCCTTTAGCCTGCCAAGCATTGAGAAATTTCTCTAATACACATAGAGGTTTTCCCCACACCCTATCTAAAAAAAACAGTTGCCACTCTAATGTATGCAAGCAATAAAAACTTGGATCTGTCTGCCATATTCAGCAAAAGTCCCATTGCCATGCATCTAATACAACTTACCAGGTAAAAAGTTTCCTGCTTAGGTATTGTCTGGTATTGTGCCCATTCGCTGTCTTGGCAAAAAATGTGCTGACGGTCTGTTGTACTATCTGATATATATTTTTAATTGTACACACTTTAGAACTACAAAAATAAAGTTCAGGTAAAATTATTCTTTAAAACATAACTTTTCTGTAAAACATGAATGCAATACTTTTCATTTGGGAGGATGTGTGGGCAAAATCTAAAAATACATATTCAGCACATCTCTCAGGTTCCATGCCAGATGATCTTGCCAAAATGTCATCAGCTCCTAGCTTTCTGTAGTAATCTTTCACAAACAGGATTGTCCACCCAGGAGCACGTCTCCCTTTCCCCATCTCCTTACCACCTCCTGCTTTGCATTCTCAGTATTTGGTTGTCTCCCATATCAGACACTGCATTTTCTCACCCTATCCTATTATTTCAATGCAAAAATGGCAATGGCACCATCCCAGCACAGGGAGTTAGAAGCCTATTGTCAGGATCATTACGTGTATTTCTATACATGGTGCAATTCATCCACCCTCCTAACAGATCCCTGCGCAGGATGATGCATGCACTGGATATTTGTGTTTTTAAATACAAATGTACACCTACATTTCAATATAATTTATTCTTCAATGCTTACTTAAGTCATTTATATTTTTAAAATTCTATCTATACTGAGCATGTTCCTTTATTTTATCTCTCATATAATTCTAAAATGCCTAATGTCTTAAAAAAGACTCCTTAGTTCAAGCCGGAACCAGAAAAGAGGAAGCACATCTCTATTTTAACCTCACTATCACAAATACTGTGTTTCCCCGAAAATAGGACAGGGTCTTATAATTATTTTACCTCTGAAAATGCATTAAGGTTTATTTTCAGGGGATGTCTTATTTTTCTCATGTACAAAAAATCTATATTTATTCATGTACAAAAATCTGTATTTACCAAAATCTGTAACCAATATTACAATGCTATAGAAAGATACCTCTGTGTTACCTGTGACCTGTCAAAATCACAGAAGTCATGAATAAGAATGGACAAAAATGAATAATGAAACAAAACATAGATTTACAAGCAAACAAGTGCAACATAACAAGTAAATGTGCTGACAATTACCATATGACTCATGGGGTAACATGCAGACACAGAAACAAAACTTCCAAAGCTTTGTTGACCACAAACAGTAATCAATATAAATCTGAGTAAAAGCAAAAAAAAAAAAAAATCAATCAATGAATATGCATTGCTACTAATGAATGAAATACTAGCAAGGACCCTTGGAAAAGGGAATCCACCCAGAGTACCGTAGGTTAATGAAGCCTGCAATTACTTTACCCCTTGCTCCAGTGCTTTGAAAATCTCCTGCTCTCTCCTTTCTCTTGGTATCCCCTTCGTGTACCACGTGACCTCACCCTTCAAGGAAGCCAATAGGGATTACTTTCGGGGTAGGTCTTATTTTCGGGGAAACACGGTAGCAGAAGACTGAGGGACATATTTTAGGAAGGAGTAGATGTTGCCAACAGTGGGCTTCGGTGCAGAGCTGACATGGGAGAACCCCCCAACCACCCACTAGTACTGTCATCCTGTCCAGATATCATATTTGTGGCTGTGTTTGAGTGTCATTGTTGAGCATGGGAAGTTTTCCTGTGCTGAATAGCTAAGATCCCTCTATCAGTGCAGGTGTGCAAGAGAGCCTCCCGCAAACGCATTGTCTGCAGAGGGAGAGTGGGATATCTTAAAGGGGTGACATGCCTGCCGCCCTCTGTGCACTGCAATTAATGCCGCAGGTCTGACCCTGGCTGTGGGGGTTTTTGTTGGCTGTGGAGGGCCTGGGGCCTTCATGCAGCGGTAAAATTTGCACCTGCTTATGTCCGCCCTTGAACTTAGGCTTCTGTAGCAAATAAACTTCATAATATTTGCATAGTAGAGTTCAAGAACAGAAACATGAGTGTCATGCAGAGACACATCAGTGCAGTACAAGATTAGGGGAGACAGAAAAAAAACACATTTTTACCAGATGATATTACACGTCCCTCAAACAGGAACACCCATGTGTCTAGTTCCATCAGCAAAGTTGGTAATAGACAAGATAGACTTGTAAGGTAACAACCTAACTTAAAGTCCTGGCTGGTTGGACATGAGCAGAGTATATTAATTAGATGCATCAATGGCTGGAAGGAACCAAACACATAGGGCTCTATATATAAAACATTCTCCGGTAGGAATTGATTACTGCCATTGAAACTCATGGACCAGGAAGATTCCCACCAGTGAAAGTTTAAGGGAATATCAGATTCCCTATTTTATAAATAAGTCTTTGGGGTCAGCAGAGTCCATAAGCTGTGACAAGTGTATAAGAGTGGATCTTCATTCAGTTCTCTCTTTAAATTGAAAATTATGCCACAAAATATAAAATTTTAGCGTTGCACTCAAATAACATTGTTAACACAAGCAAAAAATCAAAATGGTTTAACAGGAAACCGATTTATTAGATAAGCATAGGTAAATGTGTAACATCATGTTAACAATTGTGTGAAGAAAGTCTGCATATGCTTTCAAGGCTATTATGAAGAAAAACAATATATATTTAAACTAAAGTAACCAAAGTAAACTATATTTTAATGTAACAGTCCTCAATAGAGTCCTCAAGTTCTGGATAGGTAAAAGGGAGCGTATGTAGTGGAGGACACCTCAGTAGTGGATTCAAAGTATAAATAACAAATGTCCTTTATCAAGCCGTGATTCATGCAAAACTACCTAATAAAGATGTGATTTAAAATTTTTCTCCTAGTCATCATGGGATGAGTTTGAAGCATTTCCAGGAGGCAGTTCTTCTGTAGTCCGTGAACAGGGTTTGGATTGGCGTGAATTGTTCTGTGATAACCTGAATTAATAAACACAAAGTACAAGATTTTAACATTCCAGGTAAATTAATATTTTGGTATGCCTAAAAGTCCCTTTAATTTATTTGGTGTTTTTGGTACTATTACTTTGGCATGGTAATTAATTAAATTTATACCCATAGGTAGGCATTTCTGTTGAGTTTTCGTAAACCCAACAAAAGGATGATTGGGTGCGTTTTAGGAACTTTGTTCATAGATGCAAGGCTCCAATCAAATGCCTGTACAGTATAGACAGTTAAAACAGAAGCAATCCTGGATGGCAAGTAAAGTCAATTAGTCAACTACTAATGTTATTATATACACAACACAGCTGTGCTTAAATATTAAATTACATAAGCCATGTGATTTATATGTTGTAAGCTTGCTGCCAAGTGAAAGTTTTGAAATTTGAAGGATTTATTATACATTCCATTTTTCACCTTTGCAATACAGGTCTGCTAAAGAAAATGTCACACTACTAGTTCCCTTGACAGCTATAAAGTGTCACACTGCTCTACCTCTGACAAGCTAATATCACAATAAATGCCAAGGAACCATTGGGTTACAGAGTAAACCACAAGCAAATGCACCATTACTGAATGCAGACTGTAGTGGGTGTCTGAACATGAAAAATCGCTAATGTAAACAAAAAAGGATTGAAAGTCAATATCTGAGATTATAAACGAATAGCAGGAGATATAATGTAAAATAAACAAAGAATTTATCCCCGTACCTATCCAAATCTCACATGTGCCTTTGTATAATGAGTACATTTATTACTCCTAGTGTACATCATTTGAGCTTATCAAAAGACTGA
This sequence comes from Pyxicephalus adspersus, assembly GCF_032062135.1. Lineage (NCBI taxonomy): Eukaryota > Metazoa > Chordata > Amphibia > Anura > Pyxicephalidae > Pyxicephalus > Pyxicephalus adspersus. The sequence continues at coordinate 72,002,487 of NC_092864.1, read as the reverse complement.
GGCTTTTTGTCTAGATTTCTTATTTGAAAAACAAATATAAGGATGGGTTTAACAAAAAAATCACCAGCTTGCATGTGGCCTGTTGCATACATTATTTACATTTACTGATTTCTAATATAAAATGTAGGTATGCTACTTAAAAGAGAACTAACCAGAGTCTCCTTACGATGGAATAGGCTGCACTGCATCACCCAATGATCACCTAGAGCACCTGATTTTAGGAGGAGGACCAAAAGAGTGTTAATAGACTTTTCATTTTAGTGGAAGGTCTACTTTAAATACAGGTGGTCCCCAGGTTACATACGAGATAGGGACTGTAGGTTTGTTCTTAAGTTAACTTTGTATGTAAGTCGTAACAGGTACATTATTTTAATAAATGCAATTAAGACACATGTTCATCTCAACATATTATTAGGCAGTGTGGTGTCAGTTACTATATAAAATCCTCACTGTGAGTTAATCACAAAGCAAAATAAAAAAATAAAAAAACTTTATGGAGCCTAGACATTCATTAACTTCTGGGGCAAGCTGTTCTTTGATATGCAAAAATAGTTTGTCTTGGTCATTAAAGAGTTACAAGATGTTGCAGAAGAGCTCAGTCTCAGCTGTGTTCAGAAAAAGATTTATATTATTAATTTCATAAAACTACTGAATGGACAAACACTACACCAAGAAAGACTGTTAGGGGAAACATACCATTACACATAAAGATAGAACAAATCTCTTACCTGGATACACAATACATAACATACAAATTTAGTTTTCCCTAATATATGGGGGTGTGTTTTTCAGTATTACTGTTCATAATTTAACCTATTCCCTCTAAAACCAAAACATTAACAAACAGTAAAAGTGCCATATGCATACTGTGCTAGAAGTATCAAACTATATATGCATAAATATGCCTCTGTGGGCGTTGGCAGCATTTTTACTTCTTTTCATACACTGCTGTATATGAAAAGACGTATCACTACATAATCACCAAAACTCAAGGGTCTTTTTGTTGTGACTGTGTACAGCTATGTATTCCCCACCAGTGATGCAAAAGTGTAGCAATTTACTTATATTTGTTATAATTGATTTTATAAGCCTTTGAAATAACTTCAAAGCTTTGACGTTTGCAGTGTGTGAGATTTCCCTTTGTGCTGACAATCAGGTTTACAAGGAATAACAGCAGGAGTGATATAGAAAGAGGATTGATCATTGAGAGAACTTCAGAAGTTATGGAAGCAATTATCACCTGTAAATTGCCCTTTTCCTTATGAAATACTTCACCAAGTGCAAAATAATCTCAGTTTTACCTTATTTATTTAACAGTTGCCAATAATTACACATCAGCATTCTATTCTATACCTCCTTTACTCTAATATACTCTATGCTTTTACCCAAATGAACTAGGAGCTGCTAAAATTGCTAGTTTACAATGCTTTGTATATTCAACCTGCCTGTCATTTCCTGCATTTATAGCTCTGCAACCTGTAGTTAGATCGAATTAGTTGGGAGTTTACAATTTGATTTATAAAAAAGTATTTGAACTTTAAAGTTGTTCAGACCTTATAAATAATATTATACCGGAAAAATTGAGATAGAACAAATGAATATTTTCATTGGCTATTATAAAACAATATTGAAAAAAGTATAAAGGGATTGTGTTGAATAAATGCAGAAAGAAATCTCCAACTGAATGCATCCTCTCACAATAAAGATTCAATATCATGTTCTGTTTATTTGACCAAAAGCAATCAGATTGTTGCCCTAGTGAGTGCACTTACTTGTTTTCAGCTTCAGTTTTCTCAGGATAATTCCCGGAGCATACCGTACAGAATATAATGAATTCCATTATTCTTGTCCTGGTTTGCACACTTGGACAATGAATCAAACAAGGACATCTGTTAAGATGTATCTAAACAGAACTGCTAAAACTGCATATTCATACAGAAGAGATAATTAAATATCCCATTGTTACCTCTAGGATACATAATCACATCTATAATTTCTGACTGTATTTATATGCTAAATAGGGTATTTCATCCTCTGTTTCAGAACTTAGTGCAGGTCTTTCAAAGTCAACAGCAAAAAATAAAACTGTATAGCATAATCTGACACTGAAAAGTATTGAAATCCAAACCAAAAAATAATTTATTGCAGTTTAGCACTAGTGGTTGCAATAATTTTCTTTTTTCAGGCTTTATCCTTAACTTTCAACTTGTAATCCTGTAAAAAAAAATACAGTTTCTGTTCTGATGTTGTCATCCTAGGTTAGCTTCCTAAATAAACTAAAAACATCCTCATCCTAAAATACATGCAGTTTTGTAACAATGTGATGTGTCTTATAATCTTCATATGTTAAAAAACAATAAAAAGATTGAAATAGAGTACATGCAGTATTTTTTGTAGACTGAGAACATTAGGGAAATGTTAATGTATTAAAGAAGATTACTGAATAAGTTTTCTTTCTTTTTTATGTCTTTTCTTAAGAGGAAATAAGTATACATACTGAATTCAAAAGCTTGTACATATCAATTATAACAAAGGTGTTAGGGTAAGCAAATTACAAAGCAAAAGAAGAAAAAAAAACTATAAGATATGGACAAATTTTAGGGGTTGAAGAAAAAATAATTCACATACAAGGCTACAAGGCACAAAGTTTTGTTTAACATAGTACTGGGAGATCATTAGGGGGAAATAATTTTTTCTCACACCTCAAAAAATTTTGTGATGCAAGTTTCTTTATTCAAAGACGCTTCCATCCATTCCATCTGAAAGACTTGCTATAGTTTTTCCTGAAACAAGGCAAGAGTAGGGGGATTAGGACTTATCCAGTTTTGCAAGATGTTTTTTTTAGCCACCAAAGAGAGTAAGAAAGAGTGCCGCATCCTTTTTCATTTATGAGCTTTGCAAAGCAAGATCCCCAAGTATGGAGAATGTCAAATAGTTCACCAGGTTGCGTAGGGCATACAAGTCCACTGTTCTCCAGAAGTATCTAAACTTGGAACATCTCGACAGAATATGATATAAATCAGCTTCCAGTGTACCACATATCAAACATTGTGAAGAGGAGCCAAATCCTATTTGGAAGGAGCGTGATGGAGAAATATAGGCACAAAAAGTTTTACAGTCAATCAAGCTCTACGAAAGTCCAATAATTAGTTAGATGGCGTTCTGTCTGGGAAATGTTTGGTCAATCTGCACAAACCAGATTGTCTGGTTGCATAGTCTAGGTGAATGTGATAGATTAGGTATGCATCTGACATTGCTCTTCTAGCAGGCAAAAACTCTTTATGAATGTGCAGGAAAGGAAGGAAAGATTAATGCCCAGATCCAATTGTTTGTCTTTGGATTAGTCAGTGTACAAAGCCATACCATGTAGCCAATCTTGTATGTATCTTGTAACTGCTGCCCAATTATACAACTCAACAGTTGGGTCAGAGCAAAAAAAGACCTCTCCTATCCAAAAATCCTGCAACGTAGCCCTATAACCCTCCTTCCAATGTGTTTCTTACGTTTTATATAAAGCAAAACTTTTTTTGCTTTAGAGGGATATTGAGACCCGCCACAGTCCAGGACAGGATATTTAACTTTGCCTGGGAATTTGTTTTAAGATTTGGTGTATGGGGTATGGAAAATATCATGGTAAGAACCAACACTCTAATTTTTCTACACCATCTCAGCGAGCTGTGGTTTGACCCTAATACAAACACGAATTTGGCCACATCAATCACAATACTCATTATGTAATCCCCTTTAAAATCAATGTTAAGAAACCAAAATGCCAAACAAAATATGTGCTTTAACAACAAAGAACAATTGTTTCCTCCATTTTCTATTACTGAACCAAACCCCCAGCCTCTGACCTTGGGCCAGGGGGGAGGTATAATAGATTAGTGTAAGCAGTTTACAGAAATAATAAGAACAAAACAGGCATAATAAAGACAAGAAGATGGTTCCATAAAACAAGGAGGATGCTATATTGGTAAGGCCTTGTACAGCTCTCCCAGGGTAAGAAGACAAGAATCATTGAAATAATAAAACCCATGTTGTTCTTGCATCCATTCATCCATTGTTCCAATGAGAGCCATGATCAGACTAAGATATGAAGCTCAAAGTTAACTAAGGATTATCAAATATTTTCCTTTCACCTCCCCAAGTGACACACAGTTTAGAGGGGTACATTAGGGCAAAAAGAAATACCCATTTTTACTAAGCGGCGACATACTGGGACAAAATGCTTTCTCTTCTGGGCAACTGAGGCAGAAAAATCCTGGAAAGTCAAAATCTGCAGGTGGCCCACTCTTAGTTCCCTTTGCTTGGGCTAGGCTCCAAGTATAGTATCCTTGTCTATGAAGTGGAAAAAACTTTACAATAACTGGTCTCGGTATTTGACTACTTGTGAGTCGGTCTGGGCCTATGTGGTGGGCTCTTTCAAAGGTTCCAGCAGTCAGCAGGCCAGGGCCAGCATAACATCCACATACAGGAACTTGAGCAAGTCCTGACCCTTGTATTCCTCAGGAATTCCAATAAATAAGAGATTAGATCAACAACAACAGTTTTCCAAGTCCTCCAATTTCTTCTCCATGGATGCGATTAGGGTAGCTTGCCTTGTGATTTTAGGGCCTGATCCACAAAATTACTGACCTGTTGCTCCAATTCTACAATACAACAAAGAGGAAATATTTGCCAATGCCGCTTCAATGTTTTTATGTAGTGGATTGAATTTTTGAAAAAATTACCGCATCAAACATTAGAGACTTCCGTCGCCATTGGCCCTGCCGCAAGTGAAGATTGAAGTGGTGCCGTGGCCATAGAGGAGGGATCCTGTTGGAATGGCATAGGAAGCAGCTGGGCTGAAACCGGAGAGGACGGCGGTGATAAACCAGGTTTTTGTTTTTTTGTGTTCTGTTTGGCAATATTCTTGCGAACAGTGTTAGAGGGTGCTGCCTTATCAACAATCTTATTCATGACCACCTGCTCAAGTGGATAAGGATGGTACCAGGTGGCTAGGGTTAGACCTAGGTACACAGTCACAATGCTCTAGACACTGTCAGTTGCCTTCTAAAAATGAATGGATCACCACCTTCAGTGTTAATATAAGCAAAGGTCATCAAGCCAATTAAAAAGGAAGGAGAAAGCAAAAAAATTTGAGGGCATGATGGCCCATAAAAAGTGGTGAAAAAAAAATTGTCTGGATTCAGAAGCAAGGCAAGAAGCAAAAATGTGGATACACACCTTATCTTTCTTTTAGAATAGGGGATTACTGGAAATGTCAACAGTCTCTAAAAGTCTCTAGTAAGTCATTGTCAGTTTCCAGAGATCACATAGAACATCTGCCCAAATGCAATATTGCTTGGAAGTCCATCACCATTTCATGGCTAATCTATTCAAGTTGGTCCAAGCCCAATCTACACACAACAAAGATGCATTGTAACTGGCTCCTAACATTCACTTTCCTCTCCCTCACAATTCAGAAATTAGAATGTTTGTTGGTTTCCATGCATGAACTGCCTATTTCAGAAACCTCATTCAAATCAAGGCTTCCACTAGGCCAGTCAAATAAACTTTCTTGTCTTCATTATGAGCCTTTCCTCAGTGGATCATTGTTAAAATATCAATTTCAAGTTTTTTGGACAAACTTTTGGACAGACTCTTTTCTAGCAGACTTTGCTGTATATGATGCTGACTCGCTAACTGCAAGCTGTCCAGGCCCTGAAGAAGTAAGGCTAGGTACACAACTCCTGATTCTCACCAGATATGAGCTGTTGGGCTCATCTCGGCCAGGAATCTGACATGTGTACAGGGGTCATCCAGTGTCGTTCATGGATCCATCTGTCCTGTATGTTCAATGCTTGTATGTTCATCTTTCAGTCGTTTGTCTCCTAAAATGATCATGAAAGATTGTTTCCGAAGATAATAATGGAGTATGTGTACACAGCCTAAAAACATCCCAAACCATAAAAGTTTCACCACCACATTTCATTTTTGGTATGAGGCACGTCTGCTAAAATGCTATCTTCAGTCTGCACCAAACATGTCTACAGTTTGTGTCTTCTTTGATTCATCAGTCTACAGTACACTGTTCAACAAAGTCTTATGTTTGCCTATATGTTCAATGGCAAATTTTATTCTCTCTCTCTCTCTCTCTCTCAGTGATTTTTGAACAGAAACACGTTCCATACAGCCTACAATGGGGATGTACCATTCTGCTTGTAGGTGCATGTGTTTTGACACCAACTGATACATGAGTTACATGCATTTAATTTTGGGGGCTCTTGGATACATAAGTATCAAACACAGTGCAAGCGAGCTGCTGGGAATGTTGGAGAAGTGTAAGCGAGCTGTACATACAAACAGGGAGGTTTTGGAATAGAATTTGCTGGGCTATACATCTGAAATCTATGCCAGTTGTAGAATACTTTTCATATAGTGGAATTTTTTTTTATATTTTGGAAATTTCTTCTAGAAATCCTTTTCTAGACTCCACAGATATTGACAGCCATCATTCCGAGGGCACCCGATCTTTCCATGACACACATAAATAAGACATATTCCTCATGTTTACTCACTAAAGGATTTTCTAATAATTGACACCTAATATGGAACACCTGACTCAAATTTATTTAATTCAAAGTGATTGAAAATGTAACTGTTTGTACTTTTCCACATGACAAATGTGTATTTTTATTAACCTAATGATGAATAAAATTTGTCATTTTTTATGTATTATTTGTTAAAGTATATCAAGTAGCAGCTTCTAGTCAAAGTATGGTTACCAAAGCTACTGGCTTTTTAACTTTATCATTGGAATCACAGTTTAGATTCTTTATATATTTAAAAACATGTTAAACCATTTCCCGCCTCTGGAAAATAATTGGTTAAGGTCCTTATGAACTTTTACATCTTTACCACATCCTTCTTGTAAGTAGAAGCTAAGATGAAAGAAAGATCATATTTTAAACACCACTGATTTTTTTTTTATAGCTTGTCACCATGTTTCCTCTACAAAAATAAACTGCAAAACTCAGTTGCTTCAATTTAAAGGTTTACAATACATTCCAGTGCTCAACCCAGAATTTTTTTTAAGCTGGGTGGGAAGAAATTGTAGGTGGGTGGCAGCCCCTGTATTGTGACTAAATTCTTTAGTAACCACCCAAAAACAGCTGGGTGGGTGCTGAAAAGTGCAGGGTGGTGCGCCCAGGGCCAAGGGCCTGGGGAGAACCCTGCATTCCATTACATAGTACTATAATTATACATAGACCATACTTTAGTATTTAGATAAATGCATGATGAAGAAAAGCACAAGCCACAATTGTAATACAATGTACTTTTATGCATTTTAGGATTTTGCAGTTTTATAATACCAGCACCTTTCCTTTCATTAAAGTATGATGTATTATAACAGCTGAAAATCTATAATATTCCATTCTATCAGCAGAAATCCTGTACATGTCACAAAAGTGTCCTGTCAGCTTATCTGTACATTTAAAGAATGATAAAACATAAATTAGGAGGTTTACCTAAAGTTAAGCTATGGTGAGCTCCACATTCCAGGTGTCCTAAGTTTGCTGTATTTAATGTGGAAGTATGTTATACAGGACCTTTATGATCATAAATGATGTTTAGGTAATTATCCTGCCCTAGTATGCAATCATTAGGGCTTCACACTATATGCAGTGCAAAGTATTACACTGTGCCTCATAATATGTCCAATACGCAAGAACATAAGACACTGCATAGACAGCAAGGTCTGACATTCTCATTACATGCAGTGTATTGCACTTTTTTCTGTCTGCTTTGGTGCATTGCCCCATTCAATGCAATAAAAGTGGTCAGCATCATAATAGACCGCAAGGCAGGTATAGTTGTGTTTTGTAACATCTACAACACATAGGACTTTTACTTTTGCAGTACCATAGAGGTACATTAGGCTGAATGAATTATATGATGAATAACTCGTGAGTTTTGCAAAAAAATGTTTACTATTTAATTAAGAATAGGGCATAAAGACAATTCCTACATAATCTTTTCTCAAATCTCTTTTCTTCCATTTCCATTCCATCAATAGGGAACTGAAAAATGCAGAAATGTTACCATTACTGAATTGTTTTTTTTTTAATTCTCTAAATGTAGAGTATGTAGAAAAAGTTGGGGCATTAATTGGCATTGGATAAGTACCATAGTACAATAGTATCAGCTATTTCTTAAAAGTTCACTTTGTTTGAGGGCTATGAAGCGCCTTCACATCTTAACATCTTTCAGGAATTAGCTAACATTTTTCCCATGATGTCATTTTATTTGCACTCTGACTGTGCTTTCTTTTATTTTAGTTCTATGTAGCACTGTAATGACACAGATTCCTAAATTTCCCTATTTTATATGGGAGATACCCATTAAAGGGGAATATAAATTGTGTTAGGCATGGTGCTGTGTAGTCAATTGGATACATGGAAAATGTGCCCAAGTTCGTTTACAAACCTGAAAATTGGCCAAAACCCTGGCCAAAAGTACAACTGCACTTTTGCAATCCCCAATCTGTACACTTTACAGAATGCTGCATATGTCACACCAGTAAATGCTGTGTCCTTTGCTATATACTCTATGATATATACTCTAAAGCACTAACTATTGCTATTTAAAGAGGATTAATGTGTCTTGGTACTATGACAGCAGAATATTTCTTCCTTGTTCCAGTGAATTCTTACAAGCTATTACTATTGTGGATCAACAGGGAAAAATGAAAAAGACATAAAACTGCCTTGGGAAACATATAAAGAATTTTTAATCAGTAAAATGATTAAATATATAACCAAATAACAGGAGCAGCCTAATGCGTCCGCCAACCCATCTGTCAACCCATCATGTGTCCAGAAAATAGGCAAAATAAAAAAAAATTACAAATCCCATGACTAGAAGACATAAAAATAAATAGATTTGATGAAGCCATGCTGTTTTTTACCTAGCTGCATACTTCCCACCAAGATGCATTCAAGCCCATACAAGCCACAAATGTATATTTCCCTTAAGAGTAGACCTGGTGGGGAAATGGGTTGAGGTGAGAGTACATGCAGAGCTCTCCTTGCTAGAATCTTTGATATCATCTACTATCATGTCCATGATAACTGGTAATATAGCATTGTGTTAACATTTTAGGGACAACTTTAGTATACTTGTACTTTGACAGCAGCCTACCTTGTAAAACACCTACCTACTTCAATGGCACTTACTGTATGTCCCTGAACAACCTTTGCTCAGAAAATTACCCATCTGAGCTTATTGTACTGCAGTTCATTTCAATGCTATGGATAAGCCATAAACCATACTCATAGGACTATCCAGTTATCTAGCACAGTACCACTTATTCAAAGGAATGAATGGTACCACAATAGGTAGGTAAAAAAGGGCCCATCAGAGACATATTACTAGCATAGGGCTTTGGAGCCAGTCAGGGACCAACAGTGACTATGGCTTAAATAGGGAAGACATTGAGTATTTTACATAGCAGGCTGCACTTCAATGGGGTTTAGGCATTTATTAAGGGACAACTATACCTACAGTACAGTTCACATTTAGGTATAAGGTTTTTTTTCCTGTTCGCCAGTCAAATACTATGGGTATATATCATCATAATTGTGTCTAAATCATGCCTTTGTGCTATGGTAAGCACAGTTTCTAGATGGAAGGAAAACTTGTTTGTACAGTTACAAAAAGAATCATAAAAAAAAATACCTAGATAGATGAAAGTTGTGGCCTACATCAAACACAATATATAGCAGTTACAAAGTATGTATCTTTTCCAGCATCTAATCATTACCTTCAATTATTATGACCCCAAGGCATGCAATTACTGCTGTCCCGACCATCACAGTCAGAAACATGCCAAATGGAACTGCAGACAATGCTATAAAGACCAGCAGGGAGAGTGAGATGAATGGGCGCTTGTCCAAGTATTGTCCAACAGGGGAGTTCATGAAGGCAATCACCTAAGTAAAGCAAAGTAGCAAATTGAGTAAATGCTAAGACTACAACAGATAATAAATTAGATATAAATCAGAAAGGGGGCTACATACACAAAAAAAAACTTTTTGTTTTTGGTATATTCTAAATGTTCAATAACTGTCATGGAAAATTTCATTAGTGATCATTTCCAGCAACAGTGGAATAAAATGGCACTGTAAGAAATGTGCATTTCTGTTATGAAGGGGTCTATTTACAAAGACCTGAATTTGATATATACTGAAACATTCCCGGGTAGGGAATTATTTACTGCCATGAAAACACATAAACCTGGAAGATTCTCCAACAGGAAATGTTTTAGTGAATGTCAGATTTATTGTTTTATAAATAGACCCCTTATTTTATTAGTGTATGAATACAAGGTTATAACGCTAACCATTATTTGAAAAATTATCTCCAATTATTTTTAATACTTTTAAATGACTCATCTCTAATTACAATACAAAGGTACTTGATTTCCCATGAGTTACAATCATGTAAGTCTCAGCCATTATTTAAAGTTAAATATTTCATAGATTGTGGATATTATGATTCATACTTAAATCATCGAAACTCTCTGGAGATTGTGTACTTTTGTATTGGGTTTATTACCTTAAACACTGCAATAAAGAATGGAAATTATTTATTGTGATATCATTTGTCTGACTTGTGACATTTGTGTGCTGTTATGATTTCATATATAGATTGGTAAATGTTCTATTACTTAACATATGTGTATCAGGGAAAGGAATAAAAACTACATAAAAATGCATATCCAATCCAATACATTATATTCAAAAAAGTACTAACCATTACTAACTCAATGTTATTCTACCACTAAAACATGGGTGGGAGTCACAGCTTGGGTTAGGGTGTACTGCTACACTGGAGTGCCTCTATAACTAGGTGTGATAGTTATACCAGGTGAAGTTATAACCTGGGTATATGTATATCACATTCTGTATACACAGCCTACAAAAAATGAACCAGTTATTCATAATAATAAATGCACATAAAAACATAAAAATGTTTCTTTTTTAAAAATTGTTTCTCCTGTGTTGAAAGGCAATTTTCTTTAGTTTTTACAGAATAAAGTGCTTTCTTTCATTTTTTAATAAACGTAAAAATCATGTGCCTCACTCACACAGCCATATTGTCCTCTGGAACAAACTATCTATTTCAGAAAACTCATGACAGGATCATGGGGTATCGGTATTTTTCTGATATCAGTGAACTATAAAAATGTATTTTTCTTAGTGCAATGAGGTTTCACACTTCCACATGCTGAGTTTTATAATGATATCTATCTATTTTCTTTGAAACGCTTTTTCTGCACGAAAAGGCACAGTTATGTGTACAAAGACTACAGTACCTTAAAATACAAATTATATTTCTGTACGATTCTCCATTTGGATTTAGATGAGTGATACCAACTATACTTTTCTAGGCAGGATATTGTATGCCGTTATTAAATTGTGTTGTCTTCCTATGTTCAGCGATCCACACTTCACAAATAATGAAAATTCTCAGCAGATAAGTATTTTAAAAAATCTTATAGAGGCTTGCCAAAATTTATGATAAAATGAACTGCCACTTCAGGTAGCTAGATGTCACATGATGTCTGTGAATTCTTAAATGTTCTGTTGTTGGCACTTGCTTGAGTTGCACTCAGTCTGTTCAGGTGCATACTGCAAAATTGTAAAACACATGGGGGTCTATTTATAAACCGGTAGATCTAACATTTATGTAAACATTCCCTGGTTCCTGGTGAATTGATTCTCCACCAGAGAATGTTTTAGTGAAAGTCACATTCACTGCTTTAGAAATAGACCCCAAGAAATACATCTCGAAAATACATGCAGATTACCCTGTGTTTTACCTATTTACAAACAACAGATTTAAATCATATTGTCCCAGGACTAGGACAAATAAATACTCATTGATACAACACTAGAAATAAAAATTTGTCTCTCATAGCCTAAAATACTTCCCACCAGGGGCTAAAATCCTTACCACCAGGGCCAGTTTTAGGGTACGGCTAACCGGGCAAATGCCAGGGCCTGCAAAATTGTCTGGCAGAATCCTGTGCTTCCTGGGCTTGTGTGCCCATGGGCAGGTGTACATGCAAGGAAGAAGGGCTCCTTAAAGGGTCAGAGGCTAGTTTAACCTCTGTGTTGGGGGCTGGTGTTGCAACTTTGCAACAGTGACCTTGCTATTGAGTACTAGTACACTGTTCCTGATGACCCCAACCTTTGCCTGGGTTTGGCCTATGCTTTGCTTGCCGACTGACCTGACCTTGGCCTGTGCTTTGCTTACCGACTGCCCTGACCTTGGCCTAAACTTAAAATTACATTTTGCCTGCTGGCCCCCCTGACCTTTGCTGAAGTTTTACTATCTGTTAGCCTTACACCAGCTCTGATCTTAGCTTTGGTCTTCTTCTCCACCCGCGGCTATCCATGACCTGCGTACTCCCTGACTTTACCTCTTGGATATCAGTTTTCTCCATACTGAAGCCTCTCTGCTCCATCTCCTCAGACAGAGTGACCCTGGTGGCCCCTTACATCAAGAAGTATTTTGACCACTAAGACTACCAGACCATTACCCCTTACAGGGTGCTTTGATGAAGACCAGGTGTCGCTTAAACCATGTGCCTTGGGCCATCCTGTGCTACCTGCCGGAGAAACATCTAAAAGGTCTTCTGTGCAAAGGAATCCTGTGCATTTTGTGACCTTTTATTTGTATCAAGGTCAACTTTCTTTAAAACTGTCCCTGCTGCACTCCAGCAATACCATAATCTCACACACGTTTGGAACTCTTGTTCCAAAGTATCATGGAACTTGAACATTAATGTGGTTGCATATATAAAAGATGTGACGTGGTTCACTTCACTGTTTCTTCCACAAAGCATCCAGGAATATCCTGCTAGTTGAGTGCGAAACATAACATTAATATGTTATGCAATTACAATTCAGAAAAAAATGCTTGTTGTAATAAGTTGAGAGTAAGGAAGGTGTATCAGAAATGTAAAAGGATCTCAGAGTTCAGTGTTAAAAAAAGAATTAAACTACCACACAATGCTTGGGGCCCACAGGAGCTGTGTTTCTATAATGCTGTTTTAAATTATGCACAAAATATTTCCACATTATTCTAGACTTACCTAGCAAAATAAAACCCTCCATAGCTGCAATATCCGAGCTCTGCTCAGTCTGGACTTCAATCTTCAACCAGTTCTCTTGCAGGTTCCAAATCCTCAACCATCTTTATCGGCCAGGATGGGATGATGCAACTCTTGCACAACTGTCATGTATGCCCACGAAAGTTACTTTGTCCCAACATAAGATCCACTGATGTACAAACGTACATGGAACATGGTAGTTGCAACACAGCAAAATGAGTTCAATGGTTTAAAAATATTCTAACCCTAAATACATTGTCAATTATTGGAAATGGAAAAAAGCTATAGTAGATAGATGTACTGTAAGTCAATAATAATAAAAAAAATATAAAATTGTGTCCATAAAAGTATGTAGTGATATGGGTTTTGAAGGAATATAAGTTATAAAAAAATATACGTGAAAATATATTCAGAATATCATCACTTTCATTTCTATAGTTATCAGTAGCACAGAGGATAACAAACCATATTCTCTATTCCCTATTGTGAATATAATACTGCTTTCTGCAATTTCTTCCACATCAGATTGCATTTCTCAGAAAACAATTTTCCATGTAACTATATTGAGAGAGAAACGCTGCAAAGCTAGTTTTGAATGCAAGATAAGTGCCAGATGATTGTAATATACTGATAGTGGTTACGTACAGAGCAGCGAAAGTCCACTTTTAAGTGTCCAGATATCAGTCCAGCTTCTTCTTCCCTTGGGAGGTATACAATAATATTGTGCCATCAATGTGCACTAACATAAAAAGAATATTTTAGGTAAACAAGTAAAACCTTGTTCGTATGTGTGCTTTGTATTTAAACATACAGAATACATGAGAGCTGCCATTTTTCCTCAATACATACTCAGGCCTTGATTTCTTATTTTCAGTGCTGTACAATGGTTGTGCTTTTTTATTGCTTTCCACAATCTATGGTTTTGATTTAAAAAAATATACTCTATCACATCAACATATAGATGGACTAGATATGCTGTACTGGGGTTTCCCCAATTTGATTTTAATGTGTTTTTACATGGGACATTTTACTAAAGGGTTATTTTTATTAATCATTTTTTTATGGTTAATGATATAGCTATAATAATATGATAAATTGTCGTGTTATTTTTCGTGTTTTATTTTAACATGCCAATTAATTTCAACGTATTGTTATTATATGCAGAAAAGAAGTATTTGGATGTTATCTGCACAATGCACACTGGGACTGTACCACATGGCACGTCCTGAACCGTACAAACGCTTTTAGAACCTCCAATTCATGGACAAAACTATTTGTCTTTATAGTAATTTATTTAAGCAAACAAGTCATTATTTTTAATAAATGTGTGGTAAAAATCCTATCTCTGTAGTTTAAGGGAAACCATTTGAGACACACAAACTTTCATGCATACTTGTACTAGTGCAATCTAAACTGTTCAGGGATCAACAAAATGTAAGAAAATATGAATTAGGTAAGAAATTAAGATTTAAAAAACCACATGTGCATACTCTATCACATCAACGTATACATGGCCTAGATATTCTGTACTCCAGAATTTGGATGTTATCTGCACAATGCACCACATGGCACGCCCTGGACCTGGATCCAAAATGTTTTGGGATCAACAAAATGTAAGAAAATACATTGTACTCAAGTGATTTAGTTGTATTTAGATTAATTATTTCCACCACACCTAAACATTCAGTAAAGCTGATCACTGGGTTATTAATCTTATTAGCTTTTTTTATTATTATTTATTTTTTTATTTTAATGGGATAATGTGTAATGTGGGATCCTTACTCTTTGCTAATCATTATAAAATACAATTCAGCTGCTAGTACCAGGGTACATGTATTTACTGTATTCCTGTGTGCATTCTCTCAATCTGCAATCTTTATATCTAAAGAATATATAAAGAAAATGTACTTTCCTGTTTAGTGTTCCCCTCGCTATTGAAATCTAACAAGACCTAAATGGTATTTAATTCAAAAATATAAATGAAATACTTTGTAGCTTATCAGTCATGATGTAGTGGTTGCAATGTTTTATTTTTATCTGATGATCCTGCTACTAACACATGTAGTTACAGTAGGAAATATTTATGCCAGGATAAACATGTAAATAAAAAAAAAAAATAAATGCATTCAGCACACTGAAGGAGTTGTAAACTACAATATATTACATTTATGTTCTTAGTCCATGTTCATGAAAGTATTGTAACATACACATAAGGGCTTTAACACATGTCCCGATAGACATATAAGGACTTTAAAACAAGGCCCTCCGAACATTTCTAGTTGCATGTACTGTAGAGTAATTCTTTATTCTACAAGTACATTCTTTATCAGTTGACTTCTAACAGCTTAGAATTTCTTGCTGTGTGCTTACATTAGAAGCCCATTGGGGTGCCCAAATTCTGCTCACATAAATAAAAAGCAGAGATTTTTGTGCCTCTGATGTCATATATGAAATAGTTCCTCCACAACGTCTTAAGCAACAAATGTGAATTGGGGCTTATTTTAGAATGTTCATTTTGCTTCTTTATATTATAAAACTAGTTTGATGTGCATAGTCTAAACAGGTTCACGGTCTGTGCTGCTAATCCATACCATATGGTAAGCATTCCTAGACGGAACAATAAGTATTGGACTGGTATACAAGTTCAGTGTTTTCTCAATGCCACAACAACAGTAACAATTCTGATATAATTCTAATAAAACCTGTATCATAAAATGTTGCATTGAAAAATGTTCTCAGGCTGCACTAATGAACAGCTATTGTACTAACAAGTGAAAGAAACCATCTTAACATCCAGCAAGTAGTGCAGCCATGCTGCAGTCAGTGATTTTGTCTCAGCACTTTGTAATCCATTGCATTAATGAGAACAAACTATATATCAGGAGTTATAAAAGTTTATATTTCAATGTTGCAGCTGTTTTTGATTTTGCACTTCAATAGGAATGGCATCTTTGTTCTCATCAAAAATAGTTTCTATTGTAACATCTTTTCATAAAATTTTCAAGCCAACCATAGGTGTATGTATATGAATGCATAAATATCCAAGATTTGTTTTGTTCTCCTGGTTTTAGCTAATCATACCTGAAAGCAATATCAAATGGGAAGAAAAAAAAGTCTGTCCATGAACTTTGTAACTGGAAAAAAAGAATGTTCTCAGAATTTGTGTATAAAGTGGCATTTCAGCATTCCAACCACTTCCAGCCTATGCAAGAATCTGAATATTCAGTCTCAAATCAATATAGCTGCATTGACTTTCATATAAAATACACTGCTCATGCATTTTATACAGAATTATAGAACTTGTGAAAAATGTAATCACAAAAAATGATAATGTGGGTTAGTAATGTGTATTGCCCCCATGTGCTGGTATGCACGCCTGACATCATCTAAATGTACTTCTCTTGAGACAACGTATGGTGCTCAGGGGGATCTCCTGGACCCGGACATTAGAGAGCTTCTGGACAGCCATAGACTGTGGAGACTGTGACTAGTGAAGTCGAATGCATCAATATTTAATATCCCAGACGGTCTCTATTAGATTTAGGTGTGGGGAATATGGGGGCCAGTGAATACTTTGGTCATCGAGGAACTGCCTGCACACTGTGGCCACATGAAGCCGAACACTGTCCTACAACAGAAGGAAAAACAGTGCCCATTGCACCAATGTAAGGTCTGACGATAGGTATGAGGATTTCATCATGGTATCTAACAGCAGTCCCGGTGCCATTAGCATTGTCCTACACCAGGAGATAACCGATAACCCGTGTCCCACTGCATGAGCATAAGGTCTGTCAAAAGGTGTGAGAATTTCATTATGGTACCCAAGAGCAGTTTGGGTACCATTAGATAGTACATAGAGGTCTGTGCAGATGTCCAAGATGTGGCCCCTAAGCCATCACTGACCCACTGCTCAATGACTGGTCATGCTGAATATTGTAGTAAGCAGCATAACTTTTCACATGGCATCTTTAGACTCTTTTATGTCTGTTACTTGTGTGTGAACCGGTTTCTATCTGTGAAGTGAAAGGAGTGCCATTGAGATGCACAGTGCATCAAACTGCACAGGTCACCACCACTGGGCACCACCTTATGCTACTGTCCATGACTAGTAGTGACAAGGACACTATAACAATTCAATATTTATAAAAAGGAAGAAAAAGGAGACAGTTATGGTCTGTGGTTAGGCCATTTCATATTTGGGGGTTGATTTTATTAGTCCATTTCATATTTGGGGGTTGACTTGCTTTTGTCCATCCTGTCCACGTGTTGTTGCTTTCATTTGCATTATGCAGATGTAACTGATTTATGATCATCTACGCTCCCTAACTAGACAGACTAATATCCTAGAAGTGTGACTGACCTGGTGTTATACTGAGTTGACTGAGTCTCCCCTTTATTTTTTAGAGTATATTTGTAAACTGTCCCCTTAGTTGTTTTATTCTGGCTCATTAACCTGAGAAGGCTGCTAAAGTGGTGAAACCTTACAAACTGTAAAAGAGTAGTAACAATATGAAATAACAGAGCCTAATAGCATTTTCTATCCTTCAACATCAACAACAGAACTCCTTTACTTAACATTTCTGTACATTCTTCTTTGCTTGATGATAGTACATGAGGTCAGTTAATAAAAAGTACAGAAAGTGTTTGCTACAGGTAACTTTTACCTAGGATTCTGTAAACTGGTAATGTATAAAATAATAGAAAAAAGAAAGAAAAAAGACAGGCTTTTGTAGCGCAAAACTTTTTTGTCTTAAAAACTGAAATTTTCTTTCTTTTTTCTAAAAATATCACTGGTTGTTTCAGGCTGGGCACTCTGAGAACACTCTATTCTGAATGATTGGGTCACTCTCCTTGGTGGAATGGTAATATATAAACTATTAACAGACACCCACCCAAACTGTGGGTCTGGGGTAAAGTGTTTTGGGAATGTGATTGGGACATTTGTATTGTGATCATTTTTTATCCAGAAAGAACCAAGAATGCCAGCCATTATGTCTGACATTGTTTAATCCTTTAGTACCCCAAACACTATGTTAGGAATAATGATTCATGTAGTAAAAAATAACAATGCTTCATGTAGTAAAAACTTATATAAAAAGGAAGAACAGTCTACAACAACATAAATGAGTTATTATTCAGGATCTACCAAAAGCATATTGACAGTGTCACAGGATCCAAGCAGTGTTCATCAATAGAAAACAATATACCAATGAGAACACAGGTAAAGGTTAGGACAGGTTTCTGCAGCACTAACATATTTGCATGCCACTACTTTTAAGTGGAAAAGTCTCTAAAAGAATCTTCTGTGCTCGGCACTGCAGCTGTTCTATGCAAATTTTGTAAGAAACTAAAAAGAAAGCTGAGTACAGATTTTCCAACTTGATTTAGGGACTACATAAAAGAAACTGATATCTATGCTTAAAGCAAGTCTGCCAATAAATAATCCAAACTAACTGCCTATTACAGGCATCCTGAGATGCGAAAAGGCTTTAGCTGACGTTTAACATGCTTCACGCAGTGCTGAAGTTTGCTAGAAGCTTGTTTAAAATGACAGCCAGTACTCCCATTAAGTGTTTAACATTCTCAAACTGGAGCTGAATGGTGCTTTAAAGGCTTGTAAAAGCTTGCTGTACACATTGCTCCTATCCAAGCTGAAGCCAATGTAAACAGGGCATTGGCTTAACACTACATTGTAAGATTTGAAAAGTAATTCCCATTAGTTTTGGGTAATCTGTTTTAAAAAAAAAATCTGTACTTCCTGAACACAAGCATATACTCTGGAAACCTAATTAAATTATTTTAAGTGTTTATTTAACTATGTGAAACATGACAAACATCAGATGTAGACTTTAATATAAGGATTTTGAATCAGTTATATGTGCTATGTGTTGGTGCAGGTGTAAACAAAGTTTGCCACCAACAATGGTGCTGGATTACATTCATTAAGGGAATGTGTTCTATAAAATGGAAAAAAAAACCTTAATAACTGTCCCAGAACAACATCTGCACCAGACCAGAAGTGAAGGAAACTTTCCACACACCGGCCTGCCTGGCAAGATGCTGTATCAGACCCCCGGAAAAAACTTTACAATGATAAGCCTATTATTTGTGGATGTTACTTCATTGTGAAATACTTACCCCCTACCTTTGCTAAATTTGTGACTGAAAATGCCTTCTTACCTGGTTAGGTTGCTATTTGCTATTTAAAAGGGTCTTGAATATTAAGATAAGAAAGAATTAAAGAGGTATTTGGGAGTCATATACTAAACTGCTGCTGTCTCTGGGAATGCCAAACTGTTCTGCAGGTTCATGCATCTGCATGCATTGCTGTTTGCTTTTAAAGTTATGGTGCAGTTCATCCCTCAAAAAAACAATTGTACAGCCATGAGCAACATATTGCTTCCAGGAAACATGATATAACTCCACTGCAATGTAACTGTTGCAAACACTTGCGCAAAGTGGTTCCCAACTACCCCCCGTACAGTTGAATGGGAGCAATTGGGAGCACAGTTGCCCATGTGGCATTTCAATTTACCGCAAGTCTGAAAGGGACCAAAGTCATTGATTGAAATAACCTGTTTTGCAAAGAATAGCAGAGAATTACCTCTACAAAAGGAGGAATGTTAGGTAGTAAGAGCACTTTAAGCAGTGCACTCTTTTGATCACTAATCTGAACCAGTATGATGATGGGTTTCTGTTCTTTGTGAAAAAGTGGATCTCAAAGAAGTGAAAATAAGTGAAGACTGATTAATTTGTTTTTCCGAAAACTCCATTTAAATATTGTGTGTGTTTCCAATATCAGCTGCTACGTATGAATGTAGTATTATAACCTTTGCTTTTTAATCTGTTTAATCCTCATCCAGCTACAAATTTTTTAAATTGTTAATCTCAGTAGATTGCTTTCATGTATATATAGCACCCATGAGAACAGGGGTAGAAGCATTCCATACACCCTGCATTGAATCCCCCCAGAAACAATTGGAATCCTTGAATCAGTTTTGACAGAGCAGCGGTGGGTAAGACTCGGAAATAAAGTTGAATACAATTCTTTCTGTCCTGGTGTGACCTTAACAGGAATGTATGAAAAATGCATTTACACGTTACATAAAAATATTGTAGATCGTATGACTAACCTTGGAGTTCGTATTGATGGTCTGTTTTACGGTATCCAGCTGCCTCTGTAGCTCCCGCATTTTCTCTGCATAGAAGCTTTCGTAACTAGTCATTTTAATGTTGTGTTTTCAATCAACAGGTAATTCTAACAGCCTTTTGGAATAAAAAGAAAAATGAACTAAATTATTTTTTCCATTTATGCAGATGATCTAATGATTTTTTTTTCTGAAATACATTTTACCACTAATGTTTATAATTCTGAATGTAATGACCCAAAGTGACTTCCTAGAACAACTAGATTTATTTTTTTCATTTACATATATATTTAGGCCCAAAATGGGCTAGGCACGGGCCAACATGCCGGGGGGGGGGGGGGGGCAGGCAAAAGGTCAGGTGAGGAAGAAGGGGGCAATGGTCTGATGGGGGAAAGTGGGAGCATAGGTAGTTAAGGAAAACTATGGGTGGATAAAGTAGTATGGCTATAAGAAAAGGAAAAAGAGGGGTGAGGCCAGATATTTTTGAGTTGGAAGGAGAGAAGATTCCCACCTTCCCGTCGTGAGATGGTAGGGTGGATTGGTTGATGGGAAGGCGTTGGGTGGTGTGAGGGCGAGGACAGGGTGTGGTGTAGCTAGGTTGGTAAAGTGATATAGTGTGGATGGCTATCTATGGTACGGGGGAAAAAATGGTTATTTGGGTTAATAGGTGTTAAGGTTGGGGATGTTATGCATGATTGATATTGTTCTCAAGGCGTTGGAGTGGCGCCTGGAACCCAGTTAGATATATCAATCGGTGTTAGATATATCTACGGTGGTGAAGGAGTTAAGGCCTGTCCAGGACCTGCCACCTGAGGGGAAGGGTGTTTTTGGGGTTACATATTCAGTTAATGTTATATAGTTGTAATGTAAAAATATGACAGTTATAGATGTATATATTGATAAATTGTTTAATTAATAAACGTTCGTATGGCCAGTTTCACCATACTTGCAGATGTTGTTATGTAAAGAAAAGGGGTTGTTATTAAAAAGTTAATAGGGGAGGGGTCTTGTTGGGGTAAAAGGCTCTTGCATACCATACAGTGTACACAGATTTTTAGTGATATTAGTAACATAAAGGAACATCATTTGCTGATACTTTTCTGAGACTTCCATTAGAAGCTACCCAAGCAAGTAAATTTGACCATGAATGTAAGGAGGCTGTGCCAGATTTCCATTATTGGAGTCTGGAGGAACACAGGCTTTAGTGTGTTAACAACACCTCTCTGCAAGAGTCATATATGGAATCACATTTTTACTGGTCACATTCTACTCTGCCCTATAATAACATGAAAATGTGTATATTAATTATTTGAGAACCCCTTTCATTAAATTAGCAAATAAGTATCGCATCCCCAATTAAATCATAAAGCAAAGAAGGGGCTTGATCACCTCTGGGACAAAGACATCACCATTGGAGACCCAAAGCAGGATTTTCTAGGTACTTGCAACAATAAAAGTTAAAATATTCATAGTTTTTATTGACAAATGTTACATTCTCAATATTATACACAACATATCATAAGTTTAAATTGACAAAGAAGCCATAAAGACCACTAGATAATTTGCTACCACCACCAAACTTTGGACAATATTCTCACAAGCCTACAATTAGGTAGATGAGAGTGACTCGACACATTTCACAGATACTGGTCAGCTTCCTAAGGAGTGCTGCAATGTTAGTATGGTGTTATGATGATATGGTAAATGCTCCCAAAAAAGAACATTGTATATATAAGTATCCAAGGTAATTATTACATACACAAAAATTTTGGTAGCTCACATGGCTCTGGGCCAATAGGAAACACATCCAAGTTAAACACCACAACAAAAAAATGTCTGGAAACACCTGAAGGGGTATTTAAAATAAGTAAGCAAATAAGCCATCCTTCTAAAGTCTGCATAGATTAGACACTTAAATATTTCTCATAAATCAGGTTAGCATAGTTCCAGAAGAAAATTACTTCCACCTACTAAGATCATTATTCAAAGTTTATATATAAAAACAATAATATAAATCAAACTTACTTGAATTTTCTGTGCAAGCAATGATAGAGTAAGTAGAAGAAGGATGTCTGAAAGAGCTGGCTATGCAGGCAGACCAAGTTATTTGCAGACCAGATCTGCTCAGGCCCGTTCTTTGCTTTATAACAATGTATAAACAAGGAAAAGCTGTCTTCCGAATTCTGCTGTCAATAATTAGACAAGCCTACAGTGCCTAATGGTATACCCAGTCCTCCTAAAAGCTTCACTATATGGTGGAACAAGCTTTTTATTCATTGGTTATATTGGAAGTAGCGTCAGCCACTCAGGTAAGTGTTTCTACCATGTTCAGGGGATACTACATCATGATAAACAATAATAAGTAAAGGATCTGAAGTTTTGCTAAAATGGATCTGAATATTTGTAGTTAATAAAAAATTCAAGGAATTGTAGCCTTTGGACTGGTGTCTTTAAATCATTTGAATATTTATTAAGAATATTCAATATTCCTTGACAGGTGCACCTGGAGTTGATCTCTTTCTGACTGGCATTTTAGCTGCTTCACATGTGTTTTGAATCTCAATAGACTTCTATAACAATGTAAATTCCGCTTGAAGTGAACAAAACAAAGCCCATCAATACGGGAACCAATTAATATTTTTTTTTATTAATATGATTATTATGTACATGTGGAAAGGGTCTCTTGCCATACATTTTTGTTTTTAAAGAGGTTGTTATTTGAATAAATTGTTAAAAAAATGCTGAGAAATAATACCTTTATATATGGTTATACTTCACTTATCTGACCCCTGTAGGCTGATTACAATTGTCAACCTAAAAATAACGGTCAGTTGCCACTACAGGCAAATTAAAAAGTAAAAGTACTGCTGCAACTGTTTAGGCAAAGTTACACATTTGTAAAATTAGTAGCATTTTGAAAGCCTTGTTATCCCAGGGCATATCTTACAAATGTTCCAGTAAACTGGACAGTGGGCAGCATAGTGGTTTAGAGGTTAGCATTCCGGGTAGGTCCTAGGTTCGAACCCCAGCCAGGACACTATCTGCATGGAGTTTGCAGGTTCTCCCTGTGTCTGCGTGGGTTTCCTCCAGGTACTCCGGTTTACTCCCACATCCCAAAAACATGCAGTTAGTTTAATTGGCTTCCCCCTAAATTGACCTTAGACTACATTAATGACATATGACTATAGCAGGGACATTAGATTGTGAGCTCCTTTGAGGGACAGTTAGTGACACGACTTAGGACTTTGTACAGCGCTGCGTAATATGATGGCGCTATATAAATACTGTGTAATAATAATTATAAACTGTCATCATCTGGGATTGGAAGGTAGGTAAAGCAGCTGCCACTATAGCTTCACCAAGACAAAGCAGATGACAAGCTACAAAATCCCAAAGACCATGATGATTTGTGCTTCTCTGTATAATGCAGGTAGATCATAAGAGGGGGTGACAGAATGCTGTATCTAGCTTCTTGAAAACCACAAGCTTTGGTGAAGTCCTCATACTATGCTGAGCCTTAATGATTGAAAGAACTGAAATTCAATGAATGAATGAAGGCCTGGGAGAGGAACAGTAAAAATAGGGAATAAAAAGTCGAGATTGTGATGGATATCCTGCAGCCAGAAAATAACAAGGCTCTATTTAAATTAATCCATTAATGCACACTTTAAGAAGTTCATGTATGAAGGCAAATCAGAGTAGGCAGTTTCGAGAGAGGAACCAGAACAACTGTGCAGAAGGAAAAGTAAGGCTGGAGTTCAGTAAATGTTAGAACAGCGCTGTAAATTGTCTACTGGAACAGTGGTTGCCAACTGGTGGTCTGCGTGAAAAGTTTGGTGATCTGCGGCTCTGGCTGATGTGCCCCCCCAGAGGGGTCGGAAGAAAGACCCCGCTGGGGGGGCGCACTCGCCAGAACCGAACCATGTCCCCCAGTATGGATCACAGGCTCAGGGCGGTGGGCGAGTTGTGTCTCTGGCATCATGACATCACTCTGGGAAAAGTTTCTTCCCTTTGAGTGACACACGGCTCCCCGCAAATGTGCAGTCCGGAGTCCGTAAATTTAGTGGTCTGTGAGGTCAAAAAGGTTGGTGACCACTATACTAGAAACCTCAGATTCACACATTTCCACTGTGTCTGTGTCGTATTTTGTATGCACAGATGGGAAAGTCTACCTGGCGAAAGGTGGTCTTGCATATCTAAATGCTAGAAAATGTGTTTCTACTTTTTTAATACTGTGTATGCCTGTAAATGTGTAAAAGAATATGTAACTGCTATACTTTCCAAATAGGTCCTTTAACAATATTCTTATTTATTAAAACAAAAATTTGATTAAAAGTAGTGTTTCTGTTTTTAATGTACACTTCGGTTAAACTTGAATATTTTGCCTTTATTCTGAGTCAGGGGACACAGCCTTCCTAATCTAATTTTTATGCTTGCACTGATTTGCGCTATCTGCCTGCCCTAATTGCTAAATCCCTTGAGTTGCCAGTATAATTTTCTTCCTAATAATCCTAAATCTGAACCTGCAAATCGCTGTTTTCTGAATTCTTATGATCCTATTTCATTATAAAAGATGCAAAGTACCAAGCAGCCAGCTTTGATTGTATTTTTGTCTCAAAGCTGGAATAAACCAAAAAAGATATTCCTCAGTGTCTCCTTGGTGGGGAAAAAGTACAATCTGCTAATGTTTTGCCTACCCTGGTACCTTCCCCATTACAACATGCCAATGATATTTTTAATTTTGTTTTTTATCCTATTTTTAGTATTTTTTTGTTTTATGTCTTCCAATACAATACTAAATCATGGCTGGATGACGGGGCTGAAAACACAACAAACACCCCTTGCCTCGTGCAGACAGCCCCATATGCGATGCAAGCCTCCATGATTTAAAGGACTGAACTGCAACAAATTAAAGGGGTAGTCCAGGGACAGTCAGCCAAGGAAGGAAAGGGATAGGTGATACAAGATGTCTATTACCACTGTATTGTGGCAATGCACATTATGCAAGTCAGTGCATTGTGGTGCCATTCATTCTACATGGCATCCCAACACACCTTCCAATCGTTTTATATGTTACACAAACTACAAAAAATTAACACACTACCATGCACTGCATCATTAAAACAAAGCATACAAAATTTTGTTTATGCTTTCTGGTGCATTAGGAAATTTATTCAAAGGACTAGGCTGCCCCATTAAAATGCATGTTAAAGAACCACACGTATAAAATGAACCCTACATATTTTCTAGTCATAAATATAGCTGTTAAGCAGTAGCAGTTAAAAGCTAAATCAGTACTTTTACTTGCAGGGTAAATGCAAAACTTAAACATCATAAATCCCAATTGTTCCAATTTTGGATGTGCTCTACCTTTTTTTGGGAACCAAGTCCTTATATTGGAACCAAGTCCTTTATATATATATATATATATATATATATATATAGTCCTTATTCTATCTCTACAAAGTGGTTGTGCATTTATACCAAAAACACAGAAGGTTACAAAAGACATGCATACAAGAAAAATGTTATTTAAAGTGGACTTTCCATGCAAATAGAACATTTCACTTTCCTGACAGCATCCCTTCCCTTACCAAAAACTAGCTTAAAGAAACCCTAATAAATAAAGATGTTATAAAAAAAAGAAAAGATACACACTTCTATATCAGCACTTATAGAAGGTATGGGAGATATCAGCCTTAACTTTAGCGATGCCTCCCAAAAATGTACTCCTGCAATAAAAATCTCCAAACATCCTCTTGTACATCAAGGGATCAAATTGCAGTGTAAATCAACCAGAAAGACTTAAGTGACAAATTAATTAACTCAAGGACAAAAAAACGTATTTTTTACATATCTAACGCTGAACCTTCTGAACAGGATATGATCTAACAATGCAATATGACTGTGACTAACACTACTGTACTGTTTAACAGAGGAATTTTTTTACACCTTTGTAGACTATTTGGGCAATAAGAAGTTGGAAGACACGTTCATTGTGTTATGCCAGACTCAAGACTCCACTCTACCCTGCTGTTTGACTAGATCAGTGTTTCTCAACCTGGGTTCCTCCAGAGGTTGCTAGGGGTTCCTTGGGCAGGAACCAGTTTGTGCCTCTCAGGTCAGTTTGTGACACCAATGATCTTTTTAGCTTTACCTGTAAGGGTGATATTCTTCTCACTGGCCATTTTTGTAACAGCCATTTTTCACCCTGCCCACTAAGCTAATATACTGTTGATATAGTGATCAACTAAGGGTAAGGGTTAGGGATAAGGGTTCCTTGAAGACCTAAAAATTATTTCAATGGTTCCCCAGTGTTAACTGGGCTAGATCATTAAACATTAATAAAACAGAATGATACCATTCTAGCACATCTTACTGAGACATCAAGCAGTGGGGAGCATACATCAACAGCTCACATTAAATTAGCAGGGTGGTTGAAATTTCTCTTCCATGCTGGCCATTGGGAAGAATTTCACCCTTACAGATAGCCATAACAAAAATTAGAGTTAGCTAAACTGACCTAAGAGGCACAAATTGCTCATTCTTTAATGAACCCCTAGCAACATGGTTGAGGAACACTGCATTTCATGCATATCACATGATACCACTCCTGCCTAGGCTCACTGATGCTTAAAAAGTCACAAAAAAATTCAAAAAAATGTAGCACAGGTACTACATCCTTACATTTTTTTAAAGTAACGCAGGAAGTGATAGGTGAGTTAACTCTGCCCTCCCTCTCACTGCCTGGTGATGGTGGTGTCTTTTGAATCTCAGGCACTTTCTTACTGAAATACACTGTATTAGTGTACTTCCCCAATATTAACCCATACTATTTGACTACATGACCCCCCAATGCAACTTTGCCAGGCATGTCCAAATTTTTTGCAGAGGACCTGATTTGGCGAGGTGAAAATGTATGGTGTGGGCGTGGTCTGCGCGGGTCCCGCACAGCACATGCCCACCAGGGTGATGTGAGGGATTCCCTGTGCCCGGAGTTCGGTGTCAGTGCGGGCTCTGTGCAGAGCACGTTTTTGGAATCAGAGTGGGCGTGGTCCGCAGGGGTCCCTCACAGCACACGCCGACTGTAATGAGGTAGGGGATTCCCTGTGCACACATGGGGACTCTCTTCCCGCCAAGTAGCGAGCCGATAATTGCAAGGAGGTTGATCAACTCTAATGAAATAGCTTTTATGTAGGCATGTATTTTATGCTGTGGTCAACAGTGCTGGCGTGTGGCATATTA
The DNA here is from genome assembly GCF_032062135.1 of Pyxicephalus adspersus. Taxonomy (NCBI): domain Eukaryota; kingdom Metazoa; phylum Chordata; class Amphibia; order Anura; family Pyxicephalidae; genus Pyxicephalus; species Pyxicephalus adspersus. The sequence goes on along the minus strand of NC_092864.1, from coordinate 71,974,932 downwards.
TCGATTTTATGACAAAGGTGGAAACCTGAACAAGGGGTGCAATTGGTCCCCGGGCCAGACTTTAGACATGCCTGAACTATGCACTCCAATAACTTATTGCTACTGCAGCAGTATGTGCACCTACTAGTATTTTACCTATGTACTTCTTCACTGAACCTTCGACTTCATGACTGGTTAGTACCGTCATCGCTGAAGGAGGGCACACTAGAAAGAAAGTATGCTGTAATGTGCAAGCATGATGTGCATACCTACACATCATTAAGATTTTTTACATTACTCAGTTTTAATAATATTGATCCTTGTAGTAGTTCACAGTTGTTGACAATACACCACGGATACTAAAAAAGAACTCCTGTATGAAGGATATCACATGCATTATTTATACAGAACTTGTTAGGAGAATACTGAAATACAGAAAGAATCTGTATTTCTTACTAAATAAATGAGGTTTGAAAACTTGCTATGAATCTATGAAACCTAATATGAACTCTTTCATCGCTGCTTCTTTGTTCTTTTGTATTTTAGTCTTTTAAAGCTTACAGATAAATAGAATTGTAAATGATGCTGCTTGTCTGTGCCCCCATTATAACCGGAAAACATGCAAAAAAAATTCCAGAAATAGGAAAAGCGACCTGCTAAACTCAGACCATTACCAGGGCATAACTTTTAACTGCCTGCTGTGAAAATAGGACTGCCCTGGGGAGAATTCAAACTACCACAGTAAGAGCTGTAGTCTTCCACAGATTGCTGGGCATAATAATAAAAGAAATAAGTAGTTCATGTACTGCTGATTCTTTTTACTCCTGGCTGGAAAAACAAAACAAAATATTAATGCTCTGCATTGTCGTTGAAAGCCGGCCAAGACTTTACACATTTGTTAATTAAAAGCCCTATAGCAAGTACATCCAAAGTACGCAGCTGAATGTTCCACAAGCAAATCAAGACACATTCAGCCCAGTTATTTTATTCCTAGTTATGTCCAACCTAGGGGCTAGACAAAGCTTTGTTTAAAGTTGAACTCCAGGAAGATATAAAAGACACAAATGAATAGAGCTCTGTAATCATTATTATGTCATTGAATATCATTTTAAATGCTTGCACCTGATTTTGAGTTGCTATAAGCCTTTTGCACCTACCTGTACAGCACTGATCAGTGAGTAAAGTAGAACACAGAACAGTTGCATTGCAATGTTCATGTGGCACAGCTTTGTAAATCTTAGGGCTGGATGGTACAAGACTGGCTGCACATGCTTATTCTGTGTAGATGTGTGATCACAAGCCTTTAATTACTGTACAAAAAAGCAATTTAAAATGGTTTAAATTACTATAGTTGGCTGGACTGCCAAACACTTTATTGAAACTAGAAATCTAGAAGTATGAAAAGTCTTAGATGTAATATTATTGCACAGTTTTTATATAGCACCAAAATCATAGGCAGCGCTGTACATAGCTGTCCCTCAAAGGAGCTCACAATCTAATGTCCATTATCATAGTCATATGTCTTTAACACAGTCTTTAACAAAGGTCTTTTTTTTTGGGGGGGGGGAGTTAATTACCCTAACTGCATGTTTTTCGATTGTGGGAGGAAACCGGAGTACCCGGAGGTAACCCACGCAAACACGGGGAGAACCTGCAAACTCCATGCAGATAGTGTACTGGCCGAGATTCAAACCTGGGATCTAGAGATTTATTAAAGTTCTCCAAGTCTGCAGAAGACCGACTATCATGGGTGAACCTGGGTGATCCAGGAAATTTGGAACATATCTTTTTCTAAGAAATTCATGATATTAAATGTGCTAAAATTTAGTTTTTGAGTTTACATATATCTTATGTTCGGAGACAGAAACATTAAATTAATGGTGGCAAAAAAAAAAAAAACTATCTGGAATTCTTTGTGATTTTAAGCATTTCTAGAACTATAGAATATAAATAACTAATATAATATTTATATTGTATCAATGAAAAAGAAAAAGATAAATGCTTTGTTATGCATAATGATGGGTGACACTTATAAATGAAGACATGGACCCCGCAGATCTGGGAATCCCTCCACATTTATGGTAGTGTGTCTGGATTAAACACAGTATTCCAAATAGGTGCTTGGCAGAATTTTTAGGGTGTTGGTTTTTACCGTTGACCGCTAGTATGAGTACAAAGGTTACAAGTATATGAAGCAATGATCACCCAGCTTTCAGGACATCAAATAGCACAATGAGGTGAGTGGGTGGACCAGGGATGTGGAGTCAGAAGCTATTATGGTTGCAAGATCTACCAATAAACAAAAATACACTTACCTTCAATCCCTCAGGGCAGTCCGATCCATCCGGAGGTCTCTTCTATCAGGTCCCGCGTCCTCCTGGCATCCGTCTTCGAGCCGGCGCTCCGGGGGCTGCCATCTTCTCCTCTTCTTCTGGCTTTTTTTTTTCCTATGTTACCCGACCCAGGAGCGAGATCGGGTGACGCAGATGGGAAAAAAAATTGCCGATCTCACTGCTGACGCGCGAGAAAGGCAATTTTTTTTCCTTTTAACAAAAGGGCTCTATCTCAGGCATGCGCAGAAGGAGCACCCAAGAGCCTCCCGATGTGTGTGGTGTAGGTATCCCGGGAGGCTCTGAGCACCCATTCATTCTCAATCACCTAGCTGATCGAGAATTAGGAGGTTTAAAAAAAAGGGTGTTGCATTTAAAAAAAATAAACAACAGAATTTTTACTTTACAACAAGGGTTGTATAACTTTTTATGTAAAGTAAAAAGTCTGAGTTTTGGTACGCTTTAAAATTTCATTGTCTGTGTTTACTGTACTTACTGCAAAAATTATTTTTCCCCAAGTTTAAGTATCAGTGGGGTTGGGGACCCATCTTTGGTGTGGAGTCTCCTGACTGGTGTGGAAAAGAAGTGAATTGAGATTATGTTAGTCTGCAACTTAGTGGTGATATCGTTCCTGAGCTGGGAGAATAGGCGGCTGGGGGCAATCATATCAGGTTGGCGAATATTAGTATACAAACTGAAAGATTGTAATCTACAGTAAAATATAAAGAGTGGCGTGTACACCTCAGTATCAGTATATACATTCAAGCAGTGTAAAATATATATTTTACAGAACAATATACAGAATGGCATGTATAATACACAGCTCAGTTTTAGAATACAAAGCAGGGTAAAGTATATATTGTACATTGGTGTACCACAATAAAAAAAAATCTGTAATTAAAATATAGGTAAAGGCAAAACATTTTGTTATGACCCGTCAGCTTTCTATTGGTCGGTGTCCCAGGAAGAAACATTCATTCTCTAATTGTGACCAGGACAATCAGCAGTGTCACTAGGAATAAAAGTGGGGGTAAATGCAAAATGATAAATTGCCATTAGAACAGGAAGAGAGGGGTCATCTTCCCTGTTTGTTTCTAAAAGTTGATTTCTCTCATGTTGGAAAGATTTTTAACTGCCCGCTGAGTCTATAGAACAGGAAGTGAAGACAAATGTTCCTAATGAGGAAGATAGCAATGAAAAAAACTAACAGTAGTTTTGACCCTCTCTAATTATACCCAAAACAAAAAAGAAAATTTTAAGCGATGACGATGATGCTGAGCTGTCCAAATATTAGGCTGCATACACATGTCAAATGATTTTCGTATGATAATCAAGCTGATATCGGACAAGAATCTGGCAAGTGTACAGCGCTCGCCCTCCAAACAACCATCCTGGTGGATCCAAGGACAAGGAATGATTGTAATAAAAGGAAAAGAGAGTCTAAATCTAAAAGTGCAAATAAAAAAAAAAATACACTTACTTTCAATCCCGCAGGGCAGTCTGATCCCTCCGGGGGTGTCCTGCATCAGGTCCTGCGTCATCCCGGAGCCAGCGATCCGGGCGCCACCATCTTCTTCTCTTATTCCAGTTCTTTATGCTACGTCACCCGACCCAGGCGCTAGATCGGATGACGTACGGTGGCAGAACAGTGGCTCAGGGGTTAGCACTCTGGCCTTTGCAGCGCTAGGTCCTAGGTTCGGATCCCAGCCAGGACACTATCTGCATGGAGTTTGCAGTTTTTCCCTGTGTCTGTGTGGGTTTCCTCCCACATCCCAAAAACATGCAGTTAGGTTATTTGGCTTCCCCCCATAAATGACCTTAGACTACATTAAAGACATATGACTATAGTAGGGACATTAGATTGTGAGCTCCTTTGAGGAACAGTTAGTGACACGACTATGGACTTTGTACAGTGCTGCGTAATATGATGGAGCTAAATAAATACTGAGAAATAATAATGTAGGATGGAAAAAAAAAATTGCCAATCTCACTGCGCATGCTGCAAATTTTAATTTTTGCACAAAAAGGAGCGCCCAAGAGCATCTCAGGGTGCCCGATGTAGGTATCCCAGTAGGCATTTGCACTCCTTCTCATTCTCCACTGCCTAGACGATCGAAAATTAGGGGGCAGTGCTGCACTCTTTTTTTTTTCTTTTTGTGGTGTTGCACCTAAAAAAACAGCAGAATTTTTACCTTACATATTAGGGTTGTCTACCCTTTTATGTAAGATGAAAATTCTGAGTTTAGGTCGGCTTTAAGGGGAGAGATCGCAGCTGGGTTCCGCTCCGTCGCTCTCCCCCTCCCCTCTCCATAGAGCAGAACGGTGCTGTATGTGCATCGCTCGTTCATGCATCGTGCAGTCGTTTGTTGTTGGTAAGGATGGTAAAAGATCCTTTCCAATGACAAATATAGCACGTGTGTACGTAACCCTAGAGTTTGGTACCTGTCGCAAACAATATAGTTGTATAGATTACTGTAAATCCCAACTAAACCTATTAAAATAAGCATATTGTAGAGATTATAATAATCCTAAATGTTTTATTTCTGTAGCAGCACACACAGTAGAAAGCTAGCAGCAACTAAAGCAGTCTCCAGCATGCACTCTGTGCAGGGACAGTCTTATCAGCAGGTATAAAAGCTGCAGACAGTAATAAGCAATGAACAGTTTGCTCTCTGAGCTGCCTTTTTATTCTTACCTCTCAGCACTGCCTGTCAGATCCCTCCATACTCATTAACACAGCAGAGCAAGGCTCCATTTCCTACTCACTCCCCGCCCTATAATACTGATCACACAAGACCAGCCTTCAGCATGGAGAAGGAACTCCTTACAGCCCTAAAGACAGTCCTCCTGTTTGTTTGCTTTGCTCACTTTCTGTTGTCTGTAAAGGCACAAGCTGTTATTAGTCAGTGCCAAAGCTTCTATTTATATGCACGCCAAGTAATACCAGAATGGCTCAGCATGCTATTGATAAAATGTATTTGCTTTCAAATGCCCTTGAACATTTAAAAAAAAAAAAAAGTTTAATATTCCTACTACTTCGAAAACTAGAAATAAAAGAGCTTTTTTGCTTCCCCCACAAAAAAACTTAATTGCCGAATAAACTGGATTCTGTCTGGAACCAGACTGCTAAGTCAGAGAAGGGAAGGTCCTAGGGCCTTGTGATTCAACTATGGTATTCATGTTAATTCAAGTTAATGACAGGCTGGGTGTAATAATATGTTAATGTTTCAAAATGTATTTTAAAATGGATAAATAACTTCCATAAAACTAGACATGGAAGTCATTCAGTAGCCTTGCTTAAAGTAGTAGTGGTATATATATATATATATATATATATATATATATATATATATATATATTAATTTATCCATCCAACTATCAATCCTTATACAAAATAATCAACTTACTTAATAAAAAAAAACAAATAAAAATTCCTTGCTGACTTCTATCTAGGTAAATCAACCCCCAAAGGGGCAGAAAGAATATAAGTATTGTAATAAAAAAGCCAGAGACAGTTTTTCATAAGCTAAACTCCAGGGTCAAAGTCTGTCAATGTCTGATTGTACTATCTGTCTGCTCTCTCATTGACAGTAGGCTCAATGGAACAAGATTAAGGCTACGTACACACGTGCAATAATTGTTGTTAGAAAGGATCTTTTACAATCCTTTCCAATGACAAAGGATTGCACGATGCATGAACGAGTGCTGTACATATAGCGCCATTCTGCTCTATGGAGAGGAGAGGGGAAAACAATAGAGCGGCACCCCGCTGCGCTCTCTCCACTTTCATTGCGATCAGACGAGAAAAATCTGACGTGTGTACATAGCCTTAGAACTCCACTGTACAACGCCAACATCTCACATTTCATGTGATATACACATTTGCAATCAGCACTATTTTATTAAGTAATTTTTAGGTCTAAAATGTGCATGTGTGTAAAAAAAAAAAAGTGCAAAAACTGCTCTGTCAGTAACAGGGTTAAAGTTATCTAAAAGCAAAACTTTATTTGGAAATATATTTTTTTTTTGGCTTTCTCACATAAAAGGTCCATTTTAACCAAGCAAAAGGAGTAAATTGTGTGCATCAGAGGAGACCTCTGAAGGTACAGTAGAAGTGGTACAAAAGGTTGCAGTTCAGTAAACTCCTCAGATGTGTCTCAGTATTATCTCCATGATTGGAGATGATCAAAAGAAAATATATCAGACCTTCCAACGGATAGTATTTTTGTATGAAGACCCAAAGGTGCCTTGTCTGAAATTAGAAAATCAGTCCCTTCACATCCCCAGTTGAAGTAAAGGGTAATCAATCAGGAACAGCAGGTGATTTGGTGAAATAAGGAGCAGATAAGACATAAAGCAAACACAAAACATTTCAGATACCTTAAAAAACTGGGTAATGCTTATAATGTTCTGTGTTTAGTGGGCCGACAATAAGATATTGGGCTGGATTTATTAAAGCTCTCCAAGACTAGAGAGAATAGACTATCATGGGAGAATGTGGGTGATCTAGCAAACCTGGAATGCATCTGGCCCAGAATTCAAAACATTTGCTAATAGCAAATATTTTTTTAAAAATCCATTCCAGCTTTGTGAGATCACCTAGGTTGTCCACTAGTAGTCCATCTTCTTTAGTCTTGTAGAGAGACTATCAATAAATCTTTCTCATTATGTGAACAGCCTCTGCTGACATAGGTACAAAAAATCCTGCTTGTCTGGTTGGTGATCTGAGCCTTTATTACCTTCTAAATCACTGACCCAGAATGAGTATGCAGATCAGATGTTCTACTAAGTGGGGCACAACTTAGTTATGTTCCTGAAGGAGAATGCATGATTGTTTTAGGTATGCAAGTGAAACTACTAAAATCCAATGATCAGTTTTACGTGCAGGAAATTTGCATTCTTTAGCATGCGTTCGGCAACTGCAAATTACAAAGATTCTTAGTGTAGGTCTGTTTAAAGACTGCTACATAGGAAGAAATCCGCGGACTGGTAGTGGGCCGCGGCCCGGTGGTTGGGGACCGCTGCTCTAGTAGGTCAAATATTTCATACCTATTACCATTGCCCTAGACCAGGTTTTCCAGTTTATCTTGATGTCAGCTTCTTATAAGCAATCAAGTGAATCAATACAGTTGTGTCTAGCTTAGGGAAAGAAAAGTATGTAGACATCTAAATCGTGAGTATGTGTGAAATGACCAAACAGGGAAAATTATGAAATTTGAGGTTTGACTTGGGAAACAGTGAAGACCAACAAGAAAGCTGATCTTTGACAAAAATAGCCCAGAATAATCACTTCTATGCTTTTCAAGCAATTGTCTTGAGTAGTTAAATCAGGCCTAAATGCAAACAAAAACAAAAAGTCACAAAAGGAAGTAGAGCTAATTGACAAAAGAAAAAAATCTAATAAATAAAGCATCTGGAGGCTTTTTGTTTTAGCTTGGTGGTGGTGCCGCACACAAAGTCAATCGCCAAAGACAATGCTGACCAAAGAGGATACCTGTCTTCTCATAAATCTATTGTGGAGCTAGATGGCTACTGCCTCTGAAGTACTGGACCTGTTATCACTGCAGGGCGTCTAAACACAGGTATGTGCTATGATTTGCAAGTATGTTGTGCAAACTTGCTGATTATGGCAGAAGATCACCACCCACCAACAAGTTTAGTTCCTCTTTAGGCTAGGCGTACACTATGCAACATTTTTATTAGATTAAAAGGTATGATTGGATCCTATGTGCATCCAAACCAGTATTTTAAGGCTTGTTTTTCATCATTACACAGTCAGGTTGGTGTTCCTGTCTACTTGTAAAGCAATGAAATCCTGCAGCATGTTGTTCCTTCGGTAACTTCAACTGACCACATATGTTGAAAATTCTCTATATTTTGTATGCCAGGCCACTAGGGATACAGTATATACAGAGTAGGAACAGATTTATTCTATTTCCCTACAGGAAAGGGTTAGAGCTTTGCCTAATAAAATGGTCTAACATTTTTTGTAGTAACTGACCCCTCACTGCCTAATAATATGTTGAGACAAACATCTGTCCTAACTGCATTTATTAAAATAATGTACCTGTTCCGACTTACATATGAATTCAACTTAAGAACAAACCTACAGTCTCTATCTTGTATGTAACCCAGGGACTACCTGTATATAACTTCAATACACCTATTGGATGCATTTCTTTCTTTGAATTGATGTTAAAAATCAATCTGTGATTGCATTGTGGGTGGCTGATTTATAAAAAAAAGAAGTTGTATATTTGCTAGTAATTTATGGCATTTCATTGTTAGACACCTTTGTTCATCCTTAGGCATAAGTTACACTGAAAAACAACGGACAATTCAACGTTTTTGGCAAGGCACTTGGCATTTATGTCAGGACAAAATGTAACTGATGTTCGTATTCTAAATGACACACAAAGCAGGACAATGATTTACCTATAATTCTTACTAGTTTACCAGTTTTATCAATAATGATACCACTTATTATACAATGACTTTTTCTTTGCAGTACTGCAAATTTGCAGGAACTGAAGCCCAGCTGTTATACATACAATGGAATAGGAATAGATTACACCTCCTGTATAGTATCTCAACTGCTGGCTGTAAGCAGTGATTAAACAACAGTTGGAGAGCCACGGGCTGAATACTCCTTCTAAATATTAAAAAGCTGCAATCGTGGCTTGCACAAAGAATTTTCATTGAAGGATAACAAATAGTCATTACAAGAAAATGACTGATTTTATGCAAAAAGAATTTGTATATAGTGCTGATTGCCTGTCATTATGCAGATAGTATTCATTGGACTGCATCTTTTTTTACCTGTTAGCTTTGAAAATATCACCCCTAGAAAAGCCTGCAATTACTTTAATAAAAGTGTTCTCAGCCAGGTTTCCTTCAGAGGTTGCTAGGGGCTCCTTGAGCAATTGGCAGTATGCGACTCCCACATTAGTTTAACATTCTGTCCGTTTTTCCATGCAAAAAGCGTTACATTTTTTTATTAATTCTTAGGCATAACTCACCAAAATATGTCCAATATTTAATACATTTATTAAATGTATTACTAAACTTTAAAAAAAAACAAAAAAATCTGTTAAAAAAAATAAATAGAAAATATAGTGAAACATGTAATATAACTGTACAGTAGCATGTATATTATATATATATATATATATATATATATATATATATATATATATATATATTAATTTAATATTAAACCTATATATCAATTTCTGGACGGTATATATATATATATATATATATATATATATTATATCAAGATTTCTTTGTATTGGACTCAATACAGCTATTTTGTATTGAATCCAATACAACATTTTTTGAATTTCCCGCCGATCCTCCCACCCGCCCCGACGCATGCTCTGACGTCCGAAAACTCCAGAGAACGTCTCTGCAGTTCCCGGCTGGAGATCGAAGAGAGAAGACATGTCCCCAGGTCCTGCGGGGACGGGCAGGATGCTGGGGGATGCCAACAGAGCAAGGTAAGTGGCTTATTTTATGGATTTTAGCGACCCCAAGTGTGACTCGCGATTACTTTTTGCAGGTAAAATCCACCCCAAGTCACACTCGTGAATACTGCTAGGGGGGTTAAGTGACACCGATGATCTTTATGGCTATCTGTAATGGTGACATTTCCCTTGACCAGCAATGTAAGAGGCGTTCTTTCTACGGACTACTGCACTAATGTACTGTGAGCTGTGGATATACTTATTATTGCAGGGGTCCCTTGAATGCCTGAACGTTATTTAAAAGGTTCCCCCATGTTAAAAAGGTAGAGAAACAATGTTTTATTATAATAAACTTGAGTAAGGATGACAGAGCCAGATATACTTTATATCTAAGGCCTTGTCATAATAAAGGTACTTCTCCCAGGGACTCTTCATGTGATGATGAAGAACATTTACGATTTACCTTTAAAATAACAGTGGCAGCTTTGGCGGATATTGTACATTGCCTGCTTTTTTAGGAACACAGATTTCAGCACCAAAACTTTCAACACATTTGTGATATTTTGATAATCACATATCACAAAGTCTGACTTTTAAGATTACATTGTTAGGTAGAACATTATTTTAGGGAGAAGCAATGTCTGTTCTGCAATAATCTCTGCTACCTGCCTGATCGCCCCTGATTTCTGGCAAAAAAGCCGAGCCTCCTGGCATTCCTGGTTTCCAATGGGAATTCCATGAATAAATGTGCGGGAGTTACGCCATCCTAGTCAATCAAATGGCTGAAAATTGAAAGAAGATGACAGCGCCCTGGTAGGGAATGGGGACAAATGAGTAATGCAGGGTTTACTTCCTCTTCAATAATTTCAAGTCAATGTCAGACACTACTGGGAAGTTATGCAAATTGCCTATTAAAAAGTGTAAATGTAAATAAATGGTTGAAAATAAAAGTTTTCCTTGTGTCTTTATTCAACTACAATATTTGCAAGCACTAGTTGAGTAAAGTTCTGTTTGCCTTTTTAAATATGTTAAAAACACAATCCCCATGGGGCATACATACTTTTTTTTATATGAATGTGGGAGTCTTTTGTTGTACTCCCCCAAGAAACTTCATCATACCTGCAGAGAACAAAAAAACCTACACAAAGGAATCATTCCCGATGTATTAAAGCTCACCAAGGCTGTAAAGGATATTCTTTTTTTATATCAGCAACATGTTACTAAATGCCATTGTCAATCAAATGAGATGGATAAACATGGGACAGAAGTGACAGGGGCAATACTGTTCTCTGCAGTAATTGTTTCTGCCATTATACTAATATAAGGGCATTTTGACATACTAAGATGGGAATGTAGTAAGCCTGTGACCTCTGGGCTGTGATGCCAAAATATTGCTGAAACCAGGTCATCGGGCATCTCAGGCCTGGAGACGTTCAGTACATGTCAATTTGCAAGTGTACATGCTGAATTACTTTGTATCTGAGTGTTAAAAAAACTTTATTTTAACGCATTAATTATTTGCCTTTATTAATTGGGTAAATTACTAATAAATGTAAAAGCTGTGGCTCAGGGGTTAGCACTCTGGCCTTTGCAGTGCTGGGTCCTAGGTTCGAATCCCAGCCAGGACACTATCTGCATGGAGTTTGCAGGTTCTCCTCTTGTCTGTGTGGGTTTCCTCCCACATTCCAAAAACATGCAGTTAGGTTAATTGGCTTCCCCCTAAATTGACCTTAGACTACAATAATGACAAATGTATATAGTAGGGGACATTAGATTGTGAGCTCCTTTGAAGGACAGTTAGTGACATGACTATGGACTTTGTACAGCACTGTGTAATATGATGGCACTATATAAATACTGTGTAATAATAATAAAGGTTTAATTCAAATAATTCACAAATAAAAAAAATGTGTTCGTAGCAGTGTGACCTTCAGTTACACAAAGTGCTGTCTGCATTTAGGGAAACCTATCCTTACCTGGCTCACCTGGCTGGCTTTAATAGATTTGGAGCCAGTAGAACAGGGGTGTCCAAACAAAGGGGTGTTGCAAAGAGGGCCAGATTTGGTGAGGTGAAAATGTGTGGGGGCCAACCACTAACCAGGGTTAGTGTGGGCATGGTCTGTGGGGGTTCCACACAGGGTGATGTGAGGGATTCCCTGTGCATGGAGTCCAGTATCAGTGTGAGCTCCGTGCAAAGCACGTTCTTGGAATCAGAGTGGGCGTGGTCTGTGCCTGTCCTGCACAGCACACGCCTACTATAATGACGTAGGGGATTCCTTGTGAGGACAGAGGCTGTGGGCCAGTGGAAATCTTAACTGGGCCACAATTTGCCCCGAGGCCAGGACTTTGGTCATGCCTGCTTTAGAACGTATGCAAGTAAAGAAACTCAAAAAAAAATCTGTATATTTGGTCTGTAACTTGGTTTTCAACCAAAGGGGCATCATGATTGTCAAGCCATTTCCAACTATTATTTTTCAAAAAAGGGGTTAGCAAAGGCAGCTGTTTCTCACAGGTGTTCTTTTTACTAGAGGCCTTTACAAGCTGCTATTAATTGTATGAAGTGAGCATGGGAGTATGGTATGTACAATAGGGCTGTTTTGTAGCTA
>NC_092864.1:71950938-71962079 GCF_032062135.1 Pyxicephalus adspersus | reverse complement strand
AATTCTTTTGTCAAATTATTTTCTTATTTTCTATTTTATTATTCTAATTTATGCCTGTAATGCCATTATACAGTATATCTATGGGTAGGCTGTTAACATTTAAATCTTAAAATATTCCTAAAATGCAATATTTTTTTTTTTAATGTCATCACTGATTGTGTAACTAAATGTGCTGTGAAACCGTTCATCCTCTCATTTCACAGCAGAAGCCCTAAAGTTATTGTTTATGCCAGTTTAGCTCCCCAGTGTCATTGGGAGGAGGTGTAGGATAAGCAGAACTCCAACTCTAATGACTTCACTGCCAAGAACTTTGAGGATGAATTGCTATACAGGAACCAACAAAAGTCAAGTGAGCTTGTTTTAAAACACATCAACTGTTGATAAAAATCTTTGAATCTCCATACCTTAGCTGTAGGTTATTTTTAAGCTTGAGGTGTAAAGTCACTACCTACTGTTTATGTGTTCAAAACTTTTAAAAAGCCACCCCCAGTGCCATATTAAGGTACACATCTGTTCCTGCTTTTGTTCCTCTTGCTTCTTCCTATTTAGACTGTAAGCAACATGATTATCAAGGCTTGTTCCCATCTGAATACTCCTGCTTAAGGTTTTCTATACATTGTCAACGAAATACGACAGGATTTAACACACCAGCTGGTCACCTAATGTAGAATTAAGGCAAGTTGAGATCTGGTTTGGGATTGTGTGATCCCGGGTTGCCTACTGTGGCTGCCACCTTGCCACCTGCTCGGACACTTACACACAGAACCGACATCTGCACATCTGTGATAGCTCCCAGCAGTGAGCTGTACTAGTACCACTCACTGCCACCTCTATTCATTCCCTATATACCCCCTGCAGGGAAATGCTACCACGTAGCTTTCCTGAGTAGAACTCCCTGGCATGGGGAAGTGGTAAAGGCCTTGGTGCCACAAACACAGTGGGACAGATTTATGAAAGGATACACTTTTATCATTGAAACTAGGTGATCCAGCAATCCTTGAATGGATTCCAGCAAATGTTTTAAATCTGGGATCAGTTTAATTCCAGGTTTGCTGGATCACCCAGCTTCACTGATGAAAGTGTATCTTCTCCAGCCTTGGAAAGCTTTAATAAATCAGGCTCTGTGTGCCAGAAAAAAAATATAGATATATATTATCCATTATTTGTTAGAGAGATTATAAACTCTATATGTTAGAAGTATACAGTGGCATACTATATATGTTTTCCTATGTCCAGTTGTGGGGGCTCCTGTTCATGACCTTGCTTAGATCATTGGCCTGTATGTTTGTTATTTTTTTTTTTCAAGCACAATTTTCTATTTTGCTTTTTAGGTGCCTTTCCAATAATGCATTCATACATTATTATATTAAAAAAATCCACATCATTTATTCATTTAGAGATGTTAAAAACAATTACAATAAAACAGAGCTTTTAAACATGTATTACATTGCTATCATCATTTTTTATTACAAATCATGTAAATATATGATATTTCACTCAAAGGCTTCTTCAGAAGAACATGATGTACCATCTGCATAAAACTTATATTCTCTGTAGATTTAGAAGCAAGGAGCTCATTGGAATTAATATTATTGGAATATAAGCAATTATTTTTTTTATCATATATCAATTTTTCTTTTTCCCTTTGCTCCCAACATCTATACCACCCTCCTCTTGACATCATTGTGAATGAAAGCTAAAGAAGTTATATACGAATATAAGAAGAATATTTGGCCTCTCACACAGGAGGTGAACTTTAAAACTAAAACCATGCAGTCATTTTGGTTTATTTTTTATTATTTGTGTGGACTATATATATATATATATATTTTTTTTTCCAGTTAATAAATTCAGTGATGATCAAAGCAATACTTTATCATGCAAAGTATTGGAAATACTATTGATTTGGCTGTGAGTTTTTGCCCCAGCAAAAGTACACATCTGAATTATTACTGATAAAACTTTTAGAACATTTTAAACTAGAAAACATTTTTAAAAACATGTTCCCTAAATATTTTCATAAATGATTGTGCCAAAGGAAACATACCTATTTTTCATAGTATGTGTAGTTTTTTAAAATATTTATAACATCTTGTTCTGAGCTGGTTGTAGTGGAAATGGTAGTCTTATCAAGCAGAATGAGCAAAAAAACAAAGAAATATTAACAAATAACATTTCTGGATTGGATTAAATATTTATACTGAGAAAAGGTGAAGACAAGTTTGAGGTGGTACTTTAACAGCAAAACAGTTACTAATTTGTATTTTTCACACAAGCAAAATGATAGCTTAGAGTTACCGGTTGAATATGCTTCAAAAGTACTCAATTTTTGATAAATTCTTACCAAAATTTTGGTAAGTATTTACTAAAATGGACTCTGAAAAACTTCAAATATTTGGGTGTTATTTTACTATCAAATGTTAAAAAATGTACAAAGCAGCTCATAGAATAGTCAAGAGATTATTTGCTTTTCATTATGAACTACTCTTTAAGTACTCTTTTTAAGAAAATGGCCACAGGAATATGTTGTCATTGTAATCAGCTCCACATAATAGAATTCTGAAAGATTAAATGTTAGGAGCGAGTAATACCAGCCCATAGTGGTACCACACAATACATACACTGCTGTGCCATTCAATTTGAATGGGATCTAAACATACCTACATACAACACACCTGCCTAGCAACAAACTGCAGCACAATATGAAATGAGTGTGCAAAAAAGGATGCATGTTGAGGAACCCAATACATTTCAATAGTTTGACTAACACAACATACCTGGCACAGTGAGATGAGGTGTGAAAGGACCCTCAGGATTCAGAGGATGAAGCACTGGATTACTTGGCAATTCCTCAAGCTGTAAAGCAATACAAGAAGATAATGACAAGGAGCAGTAAAAAGGGCAACAAATACTGTTTGCAATGATTCTTTTGTGACATAGGCCAAACTCATTAACTTCTAGTCCCCCGTCACCATGCATAAGCTCTAAGACTACGTACACACGTCAGATGATTCTTGTCCGATAATCGGCTCAGGGCTGATATCGGATGAGAATCTGGCGTGTGTACAGTGCTCGTTGTCTATCATCCGAAAGACTGTCCTGGAGGATCCACGGACGAGGAACGATTTTAATGAAAGCGAGGGGGAGAGAGCACAGTGGGTGGCCGCTCCGTCCCTTCCCTCTCCATGGAGCAGAACGGTGCTGTATGTACAATGCTCGTTCATGAATGGTGCAGTGGTTTGTCCTTGGAAAGGATTGTGAAAGATTCTTTCCAATGACAATTATTGCACGTGTGTAGCTTAAGTGTAACCAAAAGAAGGATTTTTTGAGGATTTAAAATTTTGGTAAAATTACAGAAATTACTCAGGGTCACTCATGCTGCATTTTCTTCAGGATATATTTTAAACATAGGCCTAGAGGGTATACAAACGGGAGGTGAGCTTGTGGTGCGTTTATTGCTTCCTCCAGGAAACACTGCTGCAGGGTTAGACACTGCATGAAGCATCTCTCTGCATTAGCCCCTTTTGCTAATGAATAGGGGCTACAGTGAAGGGTACTAGAACCGCTCATTGTTGCCACCTGTCAAATGTGCAGATGCTTGTTTATTTTTGAACCGGTGCTGAGTCCTCAAGCTGCTGACAAAGTGCCAGCCATGAATTAGCGGCACAAAATTGAGCTGCACCCAAGCGGCAGCAGTAAACCTACCCTTAGGTTGTGCACACACACCTACAATTTTTGTCCCTGGAAACGATCTTACATGATAACCTCACCCCATAAAAGGGTGACAGATGAATGATCGAGAGCTGTTCTGTTCTATGGAGTAGGGAGGATTGAGAACGAGTGAATGGCACCCCGCTGTGCTCTCCTCCCTTGACTTGTACAGCAGTCATTCTCTGTTGGTCATTCATGGATTCGTCAGGGCAGACCTGCTGTACTCCTCAGATTCTTGCACGAGACAAGCCTGACTGTTCGCACCAGGCCAGAATCATCGCACGTGTATACATAGTTTAAGATGTAGTCCAATAATACTGTAATATTTTTTCTTTCATGTGTCCTTATTTATTAATAAATATTTGTGGTTTCCTTTTTTTTTTTTTAACAGTGTTCAAATGCTTATACATTTAGGCTACGTACACACGTGCATTGGTTCTCGTCCAAAAATCGGCTCAGGGCTGATTTTGGACGAGAATCTAGCGTGTGTACAGTGCTCATTGTCAGAACGACCATCCTGGCAGATCAACAAACGATCGTAATGAGTAAAGCGGGGTGCCGCTCTGTCATCCTCCCCCTCCCCCTCCATAGAGCAGAACAGCACTGTATGTACAGCACTGGTTCACTCATCGTGCATTTTTTGAAAAAATTGGGGCGGGCTAAACCTTATGAGTGGCCCACCACTGGAACTCCCTCTTCATTGAAATAGTACTAATACTAATTCCCGGCATTAATTGCATCTTTAAAACAGTCCAATGCAGGGCCACACATAGCCTAAGAGCTCGCTGGTCTATAGACACGAGTGATGCCGGGAATTGTAGTAGCCGCGTGCCAGCTGTAGTTTATAATTGGGATTCCATTGGGGGCCAAAAAAAAAAGAACGTTGAGGGCCAGATTTGGCACCCCTGCCCTAGGTGATCAAGAATGAATGGGAGTGCAAAGCCTCCTGGGATACCTACATCAGGCATGCTTTTGCGCATGCCCAAGCATCTCTGATATGCGCAGAAGGGGCCTTTTCATGAAAAGAAAAAAATTTGCCTATCTCACGCATGCGCAGTTAGATCAGCAAGTTATTTTTTCGTCCTACGTCACCCGATCTCACGCCTAGTTTAGGTGACGTAGGAAGAAGAAAGATGGCGCTGCCCGGAGACACCTCCAGATAGATCGGACTGCCCTGCGGGATTGAAGGTAAGTTTATTTTTTAGGGCACTTTTCAGTTTAGTTCCTCATTAGGTAATGTAGAACTGTACGGCATAGTGATAATATTAATAAATCATGGACATTATTTTTAGAGTCAGGCCTAGAATTGTCAGTAAATAAAGATTAATACTCAGGAACACTGTCACTAAATTCGAACAGGTCTGGAACCATGGGATGACTATTATGCTCAATTAAAGATGTGATGGTCTTATTTTGCTCCCCTCCTTTTGTTATAAAGCATATCGCCTCAGAATCCCCTTTTCCCTTTTCCTCCCTCCCCATTTTTGATGTTATGTACTGTATACAGGAATTTACTGGTTTGTCATGTTTATTACTGGAAACCACATTGCATTATTTGCACTCCACTATTGCTATTTTTTCTTGTAGCTCTTATGTATGTATATGTGTATATGTATATATACTTGTTCCTACTTTATGCTGCTAATGCTCCTGTATGCTGTGTTCTTGTCCATGTTCTTTTTGTTTTGTTTCTTTTGTTGTATTTAAAGAGCGCCCCCTTGTGCTTTGTAATGATCTCACAGTGAATAATGGGGAAGAGAGTTCTCTATATGGACCATTTATATATGCAGGGTGATCATATCCCTCTTATAAGCCTCTTTTCTCCAATAAGGCTACGTACACACGTGTAATGGTTCTTGTCTTGCGTGTGTACAGTGCTCGTCATCCAAATGACCGTCCTGGCGGATCCACGGATGAGGAAAGATCGTAATGAAAGTAAAAGAGAGGGAGCACAGCAGGGTGCCGCTCCATCATTCCCTCCCCTCTTCATAGAGCAGAACAGTGCTGTATGTACAGCGCTCATTCATGCATCATGCAGTTGTTTGTCATTGGAAAAGATTGTGAAAAAACCTTTCCAATGACAATTATTGCACGTGTGTACTTAGATCAGGGCTTGTTTACACAATGTGTTGCTTTAGCACGTGTATTAATGCAACATACACCAACACATATGTGTTAGATCCCTAGGTTGCATTTCAGTTTTAATGGCTCTCCAAGACTATGTACACACCTCAGATCACTGTTCCTGGAAATGAGCTTTGTAATTGTTTCCAGTGAGGGATGAACAAGCAAGCATGGTACACACAGCACCACTCTGTTCTGTGGAGAGGGGAGGGGGGTGGACGAACAAGTGGTACCCCTATGTGCTGTCCTCTATTAAAATGCACAGTGCTCCTTTCTGATTTGTCATTCATCAATCCCCCATGGTTGATTGATGAAGGACACTGTACACATGTCAGATTTTCACCCAAGACAAAATTCTCTGATGTGTAAGTAGCCTAAGGCTGGGAACGCACGTACAATAACTGTTGTTGGAAAGGATCTTTCACGATCATGAACTAGCTCTGTACATACAGCACCATTCTGCACTATGGAGAGGGGAGAACGACTGAGCGGCACCCCGCTGTGCTCTCTCCCCTTCACTTTCATATGATTGTTCCTCGTCCGTGGATCCGCCAGGACAGGTGCTGTATGAGCCTAATTGTAGATTTCACTGTAGCACAACATACAGCAATGTGTGGATGTGCAATGCACATCTGAAAGCATAACATGATTATTTAGGTCAGGGGTGTCAAACTCAAATATACAAAGGGCCAAAATTAAAAACCTAGACAAAGTCGCCGGCCAACCTTAGAATTTATTGAAAACATTTAGCACAGGTTTCCTTCTCATTAAATATAAAACCTTTGGAAACAAGGTTTTGCTTCACATTTAATTTGGAACAAGCCTTCAATAGAGAAAGAGGCATAAGAATTTTTCTTTAATTTTATTTAAGAAAAAATCTTCTGCCTCTTTCTCTATTTGTAGCCTTCTGAGTTAAATTTCAATGGTAATCTTTTTGCACAGGCTAACAATAATAATAACAATTTTCTTTTATAAAAATCCAACTATTCAAGTCCATGCCGCGGAGTAGCAAGGAAAATTACAGCTGAGGGAGAGTGCTGGAAATGCCAGACGCAGCCAATGCGGAGCTGGAACTCAGTCTCCATTGAAATAGCTCTGCTACTAAAATTGCTGGCATTACTTGCATCTATAAAACAGTCCAATGCAGGGCCACGCATAGGCAGAGAGCCTGCTGGTCTATAGATGCGAGTGATGCTGGGAATTGTAGTAGCAGCGCTATTTCAATGCAGCGGGGGCCAGCTGCAATTCATATTTAGGATTCCTTTGGGGGACAAAAAAAGGACGTTGGGGGCCGATTTGGAGCCAAGGGTCAGAGTTTGGGACCCCCTATTTAGGTTAACTTAATGCAATGCACACCACTGTGAACACTGTGAAGCACCACATGTATGTACTGTATATGCAGCAGGTTGCCAGAGTGGGAACAGATCCTGAATGACAATTTTCTGGCAATTGTTCTTTCTACAATTCATAGGCAAACAATTACTATTTATTATTTTTACACAGTATTTGTATAGCGCTGACATATTAGGCAGCGATGTCTATTGTCTTGAGCTCTATAAAAGGTTATAATCCTATTGGCTATACATACCACACTGTAATGTCACAGTGCAATGTAGCCAATTCATTATAGCCATTTCCTCTTGGAGTGGAGCTGTTTACTGTCAGAAACCTACTAATCAACAAATCCTTATTGGCTCTGTATACCACACTGTGCATCATAGTGCAATGTAGCCAATAAGGTATTTCCTCTTGAGGTAGAGCTGTTTACTGTCTGAAAGCTACTGATCAGAGATGGCAGCAAGGATCAACAAATCCCTATTGGGTCTGCATACCACAGTGAGATGTCACAGTGCAATGTAGCCAATAAGACATTTCCTGTTGCAGTAGAGCTGTTTACTTTCAGAAACCTACTGATCAACAAATCCCTATTGGTTCTGCATACCACAGTGTGATGTCACAGTGCAATGTAGCCAATAAGGAATTTTCTCTAGCAGCAGAGCTGCTTACTGTCAGAAACCTACTGATCAACAAATCCCTATTGGTTCTGCATACCACAGTGTGATGTCACAGTGCAATGTAGCCAATAAGACATTTCCTGTTGCAGTAGAGCTGCTTACTGTCAGAAACCTACTGATCAGCAAATCCCTATTGGCTCTGCATAACACACTACTATGTCATAGTGCAATGTAACCAATAAGGCATTTCCTTTTGCAGTAGAACTGTTTACAGTCTGAAACCTAATGTTTAGAAAATCCCTAATGGGTCTGAATACAACAATGTGATGTCACAGTGCAATGTAGCCAATACTGCCTTTCCTCCTGCACTGGAGTTGTTTACTGTTAGAAACCTACTGATCAACGAATCCATATTGGCTCTGCGTACCACACAGTGATGTATTAGTGCAATGTAGCCATTAAGACATTTCCTATTGCAGTAGAGCTGTTTAATATCAGAAACCTACTGATCAACGAATCCTTATTGGCTCTGTATAGCACACTGTGATGTCACAGTTCAGTGTAGCCAATAAGACATTTTTCTTGCAGTAGAGCTGTTTCCTGTCAGAAACCTACTGATCAACAAATCCCTATTGACTCTCCATACCACACTGTGATGTCACACTGCAATGTAGCCAAAAAGGCATTTCTTCTTGCAGTGTAGGTGTTCACTGTCAAAAATCTACTGATCATCGAATCCCTATTGGCTCTGCATACCACACTGTGATGTCACAGTGCAATGTAGCCAATACGGCATTTCCTTGTGCAGTGCTCCTGCACTGGAGCTGTTTACTCTCAGAAACCTACCGATCAGCAAATCCCTATTGGCTCTGCATAACACACTGTGATGTCACAGTGAAATGTGGCCAGTAAGGCATTTCCTCTTGCAACAGTGCTGGTAATATCGGAAACCTACTGATTAGCAAATCCCTATTGGCTCTGCATACCACACTACCATGTCATAGTGCAATGTAACCAGTAAGGCATTTCCTTTTGCAGTAGAACTGTTTACAGTCTGAAACCTAATGTTTAGAAAATCCCTAATGGCTCTGAATACTACAATGTGATGTCACAGTGCAATGTAGCCAATAGGGCATTTCCTCTTGCAGTAGAGCTGTTTACTGTCAGAAACCTACTGATCAGCAAATCCCTAATGGTTCTGCATACCACACTGTTATGTCACAGTGCAATGTAGCCAATAAGGCATTTCCTCCTGCAGTAGAGCTGTTTACTGTCAGAAACCTACTGACCAAAGATGTTAGCAAGCATCAACAAATCCCTATTGGTTCTGCATACCACAGTGTGATGTCACAGTGCAATGTACCCAATAAGGCATTTCTTCTTTCAGTAGAGCTTTTGTCCCGGCGCTCCTCTGTCTTCTTCTTGTCTTCTTGCTACGTCACCTGACCTCGCACTGCACATGTGTGAGATCGGCATGTGTTTCCCTTTGTTCATAAGGGCAAGCACAGAAGGAGCAGCCAGCGCCTCCTGGAATGATGATGTTGTTATACTGGATGCTCAGCGCTCCCAATAAATCTTGATTGCAGTGGCGATGCTGCACCCTTTTTTTTTATTAAAAATAAAAGGGTGTTGTCTATAAAAAATCAACAACAACATTTTTACTTTATTTAGAAGCCTTGTCTACCCTTCCATGTAAAGTAAATATGTTGAGTTTAGGTATGCTGTGACAGTGTGAATAGTGTAACTCTGACAGCCAAGTTTAGGAATATTTAAAAGATGCCATATTATGCGGTTGAAATGTAAAACTAAGCCTCCTGCATAGAATGTTTTGATAGTGACACATATTCACATACAGCAAAAGGTTTGAGAATTCTGCTCTGACTACCAGTGATATCCGGTCTTATCTATATTATAATGTCCTAGAAGAGCTTATGAAGCATCAATGGTGACATATTGTCCTGTGTATTTTCTTTATACGTGTCATGTTTCTGCACCGAGCCCTGCAGTTGTCCTAAAAAACAGGGAGCAGATATGGCCCAAGAGAGCAGAAAGTGTAAATCCAGCCCTGTAAAAAATCAACCTTGTCACAACTTTTCTGTATCTTTTTGCAAATAAAAATGGTTGCATTTATTAACTTATTTTTCTTTACTTTAAAGAGTAGGACCATCATTAGAGTTAAATCCGGTTAACCTACTAGTATGTTTTTGGCATGAGGAATGAAACTGGAGTGCCCAGTAAAAACCTAAACAATACAGGGAAAACATAAAAACATTTTAAAATATATTTTCTTTTTTTTAACTTTTTTATTTTACTTTGCTGATTCAGGTATAGAAGACTGGTCCAGCAATTGCTCATTAAATGAAACAATATGTTCCTTTTTAGTAGCATGTAACTGTGATTAATCAAGCCAGGTTGGAAAAATTCAGCAGTTGTGATTCATTTCTACAAACGCCACAGAGAATTATAGCACCACTAATTAACTACTAAATTCTCTAATAATCTCAGACTTTAAGAGTCACAGTCTAAAGCAAAAGAAAGGGCCACATATAGCTATGTCTATACTTTTACTTTAAAGTTATTACCTGGAAACAAAAAAGATGTTCCTGACTTCCCCTGCCTGTGGTGCCAAGCACCAATTTACTCCAGAAAGATCATGAACCAAAATCTGAAACTGGTTCATACAAAGAATGTCAATGTCCTACGTCTCCACTGCCCCGTGTATTACTACTGTGTCCTGTAGTGGCATGGGGATCAGTAGGAGAAACCGCTGAAAAATTGACGCTGCTGGAAATGTCAAAAGACTTTGGGGGTTAATTTTAGGCAGCAAAGAAGGGGAATATCTATTTTCATACATTTAACTTTAGTCTTTTTGTTTTTTTTTTTAAATTTTATTGAAGTGCCAAAGTTGCTTGTTGTATAAGGGTGATAATACTCTATGCGGCTCTTTTAATTCTACCCAGTGCTGTTACCTCCTGGATACCTGGATTACAATACTTTGTGGTGTTTAGTGTTTTCACTTTTTTAGCTATATCTGCAGCAAAGACCGCACACAAGGCTTTATGAGAAATGTATTCTAATGTGTAGGTGTCATGTTTAGGTAACACACAATAGAAGGGGGGATATGGAATGGTGGGAAGTAGTGAGGATTTCTTAAAACGGGTAGGCAAGTTTGAAAAAATGGGGTGCTCCTTTGAATGAACAGAAAGAAGGAGCAAGCAGAATAGGACGAGAAAGACCATTCCAGAGTGTGGGGGCAAATCTAGAGAGTCTTGGAGCCGTGCGTGTGATGAGGTTATGAGTGAGGTAGTCGTCAGTAGGTCCTTAGAGGAGAACAGAGAGCGGCTCGGGGAG
>NC_092864.1:71948348-71950111 GCF_032062135.1 Pyxicephalus adspersus | reverse complement strand
TGTTTGTGTAGTGGGGAAATTTTCTTGAATTTCATGTCCTGGGAACACAAGAGAACGTTAGATAAAATATTCAACTTGGGGAAAGTTCCCCAAGACGGTACTTTCTTATTAGATAGTTGTCCCCAAAATAGGTGTCCATAAATGATTTCCCCTTGCCCTTTTTATTTTGAAACAATATGGATTTATTCTAGAATTTTTGTTTTAGTGACAATTGTTACCAATACTTGTAAATGATTAATCTCTCCTGTAATGCACGGTCATTATTAAAAACTTGATGGAGGGTCTAACCCAGCATTTCTAAATCTCTTCAGCAAAAGGGAACTTTGGGATCTTCATGGAACCCCTGCTACAATTACTAGATCCACGACTCACAGTATATTGGCTTGGTTGTCAGTAGGAAGAATTCCTCCTACATTGCTGGCCATTGATAAGTACAGCCCCGGGAGCGTGGGAACTTGCGGTCACAGCTGATAGGAGGTACGCGAGTGCTTTCAATCAGCTGTGACTGCAGATGAACACTCAATGGAAAAAACTCCACTGAGAGTTCATCTGCAGTTCCACTGTGATCCCCAGGCACTAGAGGTAATTAACCTCTAGTGCAGGGACATGGCAAACAGGAGGATTCCCAGGGATGCAAGAATGATTGCAGCTCTGAGAGTCCACTGCAATCCCTGGGCACTGGAGATTAATTAACCTCTAGTGCCCGGGGATCGCAGTGGAACTGCAGACGAACTCTCAATAAAGTTTCTCCATTGAGAGTTCATCTGAGTTCAGTTCCCACGGTTACCAGGCTGTACTTTGATATTACATTGATTATTACATTGATAAATACAGCCCGGGGAGCATGGGAACTTGCGGTCACAGTTGATAGGAGTCACAGCTGTGACTGCAGATGAACTCCCAATGGAGTTTCTCCATTGAGCAATCATCTGCAGTTCCACTGCGATACCTGGGCACTAGAGGGTAATTAACCTCTAGTGCCCGCTGATCGCAAACAGGAGGATTCCCATGGATGCAAGAATGATTGCAGCCCTGAGAATCCACTGCGATCCTGGGGCACTAGAGGTTAATTAACCTCTAGTGTCTGGGATCGCAGTGGAACTGCAGATGAAATCTCAGTGGAGTTTTTCAGTTCAGTTCCCACGGTCACCAGGCTGTACTTATCATTGATTGGGAGCGTGGGAACTTGCGGTCACAGCTGATAGGAGGCGATCACTGCATGTGCTGCAGATACCATTGAGAGTTCATCTGCAGTTCAGTTCCCACGGTCACTGGGCTGATAAGGACAGCCCGGTGACCGTGGGAACTTTGCGGTCACAGCTGATTGGAGGAGGCACGTGCTTCCAATTAGGTGTCACTGCAGATGTTCTGCTGTTTTGTATGTGCTCTTGGATAGAGAATCTCTATCCAAGAACACGTACTACAGTTACGCTAGGGCTGCAAGAGCAATCCCCTGTCTGCTATTGCAGTTCTACACAGTCCCGAAATAGACTTTAATGGTGTTCGAATTCGGTGTTCGATCACCCGAAAAATATCGCACTATTCGATCAAATAGCTGCTGAATTGAACACTCAGCTGTTCGACCAACAGTAACTTCAAGGAGCTCAGGTCCTAGAGCTGTAAAACAAGCCCAAATTATCACCCTAAACCCCATTGTATGAGGTATACATGTGCTGATATGCTGTGTTTGATTTTTGCCATACAAGGCTCTGTATATTATGGCCAAACATCTCTACTTTTCCAGAATTCTTGTGGTTTGTTCA
>NC_092864.1:71943621-71947483 GCF_032062135.1 Pyxicephalus adspersus | reverse complement strand
TCTCTCATTTTCTTATGTGTCAGCCCAATTTAACATGTGCCTTGTGTATCTTGTGTTTATGTCAGTCCCCATGGACCAGTGCTGGTGAATCCATCTGAATTTGTCTCATATGATGACTCGTATATAACTTATATTTCTTGCTCTTATTTGAAATGACTTTGGCTTCGGGTAGTGTTTACCTGAGCTGTATTTGTTTTGAATGTTTCTCTTTCTTCTGGCATTTATTTTGCTCCTGGTTACCACTGTCTGTGTAACTGTTTGCTGCACTTTTTTTTGTTCTAAGACCTGCCTAACTGGTAATTGTCTGTCCATACCTTCAACAGCTATAGTGAAGATCAGACACAGGTTATCCGTGCACCCTAGTGAAAATCAAGAGTAGATTTACTAAATAAGATTTGGCTGTTAACTTAGCAAAGTTAGTTATCATTCTGAAAGGGATATGTAACTTGATAAATGAGGGGAAATATCTACTTTGCAAAGTAGATTGCAAAAATCCAATCACATAAAAAAACATGATATTTACTTGCACATGATTTCATGGTTTAAGTCAGTAAAGCTTCACCTTTCACCTTCACTTTTTATCAAGCTAAGCTACGTCAGTTAGTGTTATTGTATATTGTTTTTTAGATTTAGGCACTGATAAATATCTAAGAATATTAGAAAGACCTTGTACCTTACAATGTGTTAGACTGTGTACACACTTTCAATAATTGTCTTTCACGATCTTTTCCAACGACAAAAGACTGAACAATGCATAATGAGCGCTGTATATACAGCACTATTCTGCTCTATGGAGAGGGGAGGAGGGGGAGAATGACGGAGCGGCACCCCGGTGCTCTCTATCCCCTTCACTTTCATTGCGGTCAAGGCCGATCCTTGAACAATGAGCCCTGAACACACCACCTTCTTCTCTGTGTACATATCCTAAGTCATTATGACAATAATATAATTGTTACTATCTGTTATTATATCATTTATTACTGGACTGACATAATTCCTAACAGCAGCTGCAGCCTTTTGTAAAAAAAAATGGGAGACTGATGTGACAATGCTGCAACCTGTCATTGGTTGGTTGTGAGTATGACCACATTTTTCATGCTCAGGATATTCAAACTCACAATTTGAGATTAAAATTTCATTTCCAATTCAAGGCCAAAATAGTTCAAACATCGTAGTTGGAATCAACTCCGTTTGGAATTATCCGATCACCACTATCTATTGATTTGGGGTTTGGTTTTAATATGGTAGAAGAAAAGAGCTAACTTGTGAAATGAGAAAGTCAAATCCAAAATTTTGAACACAAAGTCACTCAAAATATATATAAATATGTCATCATTTTTCTTTAAACTTTGCTACATACCATTCCTGTTACAAATCCTTTGTGCACCAACTGAGAAGCTGAGAATAGGATTTATAAACCACTGTCTGCAGTCTCTGATCTAATAATCTCTGGTTTAACACACCAGGAAGGATAAAGAGAAATTGTTTAGCCTGTATACACACTTCAGATTGTGTTAACGTGTCAGCTGATAGACAGCTATAACTGCATGGTTTATATTGATAGAACCTATTACTCTCCACACAGAAAAATATTAAAAGTAAATAATGGATATACGATTTTTGTATTAGGAATATGATGGCCCAGGTAAGGCAGTGTGTTTTTATGTTTGTATCCTTTTCAGTTACATGTAAAGCTTAACTCTGTATAAGCTTCCAATTAGGTAGCACCGGCATAACTTGACAGTAGCCCTTCCGTTTTTTAAACCGTACAAAAAATTAGGGGAGACACAAAAACAAAACATAAACACACAATAAAGCATTTATCCGAGCTTAATAACAAATTCCAAAACAATAAAAAACATATCTAACCCATCTGGGATTCGAACAACAAACCCGGAGGAAAAAATCGGAAAACAGGAAGGAATAGAGTTTCTGTGGTCTTGTAATGACACGTATAAACTGAGAATTTTTCAGTCAATCCGCAAGTCATAAATGTAATAACCTGGTTTCTACATAATAACATGTAATACCTTAGATCTGGTGTAATATGGTGGTCCAGCTACGGCGTCCATACCTTGTAAAAACTAGCAAGAGAATCTCTAATTATAGAGGTCATCCTTACCAGGATCATAGTGACCCTGGACAGAACCGCCACAAAACTTAGTGTAGGTTTCTTCCACGCCATGGCCTTCACCTGTCTTGTGGCTAGAAAAACATAGGAAACCAGTTTGCCTTGGTGCCTAGGCAAGGTGGGAATGGGTCTGTGTAGAAGAGCCTCCCAGGGATTTTTGTGCAATGGTAATGCAGATCTTAGATGGTTATAAACCTGTATGCAGAGGCGTCTAACCACTAGGCATTCCTACAAGACATGGAGAAAGGTGCCTATTGCTCTGCAGCCCCTGAAACACCTGGGGAGCCCCCGCGGAATAAATTTAGCAGTTCTGTCCAGTGTCATGTACCAATGAAACATTACTTTATAAGCTTTTTCCTCAGGGGGTAAGGTGGCACCCAATTCTTCCTTCCACCTCCCCACCTATGGCAGCTTCTGGACGCCTGCTGTTACCAGAAATGCATACAAAAGAGATACCCGCCCTGCTAATTGTGGGTTTTTATAAACAACATGATTCCATAGCAGGTAAATGAAGGGGGCCGCATGCACTGTTGCCTAATAATGCTAGCAGATAGTGTCTGATTTGCCTGTGATGAATATATTTGTTATCAGGGAAGGACCAGTGCTCTTGCAGATAAGCAAAGGCCTTCACCCCAGTAAAGGTAAAAAATTCATGTGAGTAGGGTTCTGTTAGCCCACCAGCGGAAAGCTTGGGGATTTTCAAAGGTTGGTTCGAATAAGTGGCACTGAAGGACTCCTGTCAAACCTGTGAAACCTTTACCCCATCCCACAGGCCCAATGCATAGGACAAAGTAGGGTCCTTAGTGAAAGGCCTCTGTGAGGCCGGGACCATAGCAAATTATAAATCTAAGGGGTGTTCTGCTGCACATGTGTGCGCCCATGCCAGTAGCTGCTCTGTACAATGAAGAGCCACCAGCAGGGCTATATGTGCAGCCAATTAAAAATACTTGCACAGGTTGAGTACTGATAAGCCACCAGAAATCTTGGGGAGGTAAAGAACCCTCTGGCACTCGCAGAGGGGAGAGGGTACCATATAAAATTCAGCATTTTCCAGTCCAGAATTTTATTAAAAGCAGCTGAAAATCATCTAGTTCTTCCCTTTACCAAATGCACTCAAATCAATTTATATTTAGCAAAGTGAGGTTGAACTCTTTCTAAGCCTGTTGACTGCTTTTTTGGCTTCCTTTTACCAAAGGTTAACTGGCTCTCTTATTTGTATTTTTACAATACAGCAAATTTTATGTATACATAAGTGCATTACGCACAAAGATATAATATTAAGTAATATTATGTAACAGTAAACGCAGTTCATCAATCATATACCCGGCGGATCAGTAAGGGCTGGATTTACTTACCTTCCATAGGTTTACTTACCCCAAGTGTGACTCGGGGTTACCGCTTTTAGCAACTTTCTCCTATCATTAGTCAAACTCGGGGTTACCTCTAGGGAGGTTAAATCAATCTGGTAACCATACCCACTGCACACCTCCCCTGGTCATGGCCACACTCTGCTTTTAAAAAAAGGTGGGTACATGGAAACAAAATTGAAAGCAGGGCCAAATTACCTAATTGATCAATAATGAGGTGTGATATTGAAATGATGTCAAATCTCTTGTTTTGGAACCATTTATTAGAACTCCAGATAACATTTTCCATAGTTCTCCCCAGAGGTTTTTAGCCGGTTGCTCCGCCCGGCTGATTTGAATACCCCGCCCAGCTCTCGGCAGCTCT
>NC_092864.1:71930453-71937124 GCF_032062135.1 Pyxicephalus adspersus | reverse complement strand
CCAAAAAATTCAGTGGTCTTTTCTAGGTATGCCTGTGGTGAGAACTGTTACTCATCCGAGTGTCATAGCTGGTCATGTGTACAACATCATAAAAATTGCTGATTTAAATATAGGCTAAGCTGATACTTTGGCCCTGGTTTAATAAAGCTCTCCTAGACTGGAGAGGATACACTTTCTTTGGTTAAGCTGGGTGTTACAGCAAACCTGAAATGGATTTTGTAAAGTCGTTTGCTAAAAAAAGTTTGCTAAAAAAAGTTAAAGTTTTTAATCCTGAGCCAGATACATTCCAGTTTTTTTGGATCACCCAGCTTCACCGATTAAAGTGTATTCTCCCCAGTCTAGGGAGGCTTTAATAAATCAAGGCCTTTGTCTGTGGTTGCAGGGATTCCTGGGAGGCAGGGTTTATGTATATACAGTAGTGTTCTTGTCATTTCTAGGTGTATTTAGCAAATTTTTAATTAATGAAGATTATAAGGAAACCCATAGACAGGTGTTCTGATTTCAGATTTAACAAGGCTAACAGGTTTGTTAAAAGCACAATGTAATATACATTGTTTTCGTTTTTTTTCTAAAGATAATCCTAAGCAAGTATCAGAGTTTAAATTTGTGTCAATTTAATTTAAATTAGAGTTTAGATTCAAACTAAAATGTACCTTGCCAATTGTAAATAAACAACCATTAAAAAACCAGCAGCCAGTGTGAACGTTACTAATAGTGATAATAATAATATTAATCAGCCATAATTGTCATACAACCTGATGTTTACTTTAGTATCCATTGACTACTTGCTTTGTACAGTGATCAAGGTAACAAAGCTGACAAGTTTGTAATGGCAGGGAACCAAATGTTGAATGTTTAGGGCAGTCTTTCTTAACTAGTGTTCCTCCAGATGTTGCTGGGGGTTCCTTAAGTAATGAGGAGTTTGTGATGCTAAGTTCAGTTAACTGACACCAATGATAGTTTTGGCATATGTAAGGGTGACATTCCTCCAACTGGCTAGAAATGTAGAAGGCATTCTTCCTATGAACACCAAGATAATATACTGTGAGTTGTGAATATAGTAAATATTGCATGGGTCCCCTAAAGATTTGCAAGTTCTATCAAGGGGTTCACCCAAAAAGGTTGACAAAGAAAAACGCTGGAATAGGGTGTGTTTGAAATGGCCCAAATCTAAACAGCAACACTAAAAGGTTTAAACAGAAAAGCAGCTGAGGTAGAATATATATATATATATATATATATATATATTTAATTTATATATATATATGTATATGTACTCTGGATCTCAGCTTTATTGCATTGTTCATTAGATTTTATGCAAAATTGTGTTTTATTAGCAGTTTGCAACCACTGATATAAAGTTCAATTTAAAGCTCTGTATTTCTGTTTTAATAAATTATTTTCTTTATATTGGAAACAAGCAAATAAAGTGCCATGTTGTAGGCACTGTGTTTTTCATTATGATCATTAATATAATGTATGTTTTATTAAGCATTCGGAAAACAAAATCTTAAGACCTGATACAAAAACAAATGCTTTGCAAAGACTACAAAAAATACTCATTTATACCCTTGTATTATCTATATGATGAGAATAATGCCCAATCCTACAGGGTCATATTAAATTAAGTAGCACTTCATGTACAGTGATAATACAACTTTAGATCAATTGACTTAGCATCTTAATTCTTTGTCCTTTGAAACAAAACCTCTTTGCTGGAATGGAAAACATGCTAAGAATGTCATAATGAATTTTTAAACATTTATTAGCTTGATAAAATCTGCAGTCGTAAAGATGTATAGATGATGTATAGGATGATAAAGATGTATTGGAAGATAAAAATTCTATAATGTGACTGGCAACTCTAGGGATTAATAGGACAGATCTAAAGATAAATACTGTATAAACTTGACTATAAACTAAGATTTTTTTTCCTTCAAAAGCCTCTCGGTTTATACTAAGGTGACACCTGGTGGCATGTCCTGCAAGAGCATTTGTCTCTGGTTTGACTGATCAGATCTGTGAAACAAACTGTTTATAACATTTTACATGGAAGTCTCAGCTACATTTACCGGTGGCCAACAATAATGCACAAAAGATCATTTAAAAGCAAATGACCCATAATAATCAACTCCCAAAATACATTCATTTTATTGTTTTTTTTGTTGATTATTGTTTTGTGCCCTAGATCTATACTCAAGTCAAGTATTTTCCTTTTTTCATGCATAGTAACATTTATATTCTACTATTAGATAGACATGTTGGGTATTTGACCTCTTGGGCACTAATGACCCCTGGCTCCACTGAGCACCAATATGCCTCCCCACCCTCTTCCGGGTGCCATTATTTCTTCAACCCCTCTCTAAGTCCTTTAATCCCATCCACCCACTATTCACCATTGTTCCCAACCCTATTGCTGGGCACAACTATTGGTCTTGTTAACCCCTATTGTTCCCCTCTTTCCTGCTGGGGGCATCCTCCATCAAACTATCTTCATGTGATGTAGGTGTCTTTCCTCCCAAAGACTGAGCAGTATTCACATCCTATAGAGCAGTGGTCGCCAACCTTTCGGACCGCACAGACTACTAAATCCACCGCTTCTGGATTGCGCATGTCCCAGGGTCTGTGTGTAACTCAAAGGGAAAGAAACTTCCCCCAGAGTGACGTCATGATGCCAGAACATGCCCACTCTCCCATCGCAGGCTCAGAACTGCTTGCTAAACATCCTGGGGGGAAAGTGGCAGAGAGCGGTAGATACAACAAAAGTTATGTCCATAGCCTTGTGCTACTGTCCCCCCAAAATGTTTAGCAAGCAGGTCTAAGCCTGTGATTGGAGAGTGGGTGGGTTGTGTCCATGCAGGGTACATGATCAGCAGGGTCAGAAGACGGACTCCACTGGGGCACACCGGCCAGGGCCAGGAACCAAACCACCAAAAGTTTCTGGTGGACCACCACGGCTTGGTGACTGCTGTTATAGAGGTTGTTGTTTCATCTTTGGAGGGGGACAGGAGTGTCAAAGTAATAGACAAATGTTATCAATGGCACATCATACTGATATTTTATTATTTGAATACGGTTGATGTAGCTGGGAACTGTCATATTATAATAACATACTAATAAGTGTACTTATGTGCATATATTATACTCATTATTCTGCTCTATTCATATTTTCTTCCTCTGTGAAGCCCCTGTGAATTGTTGCCATCATTAGATATGATATATGTACCATAGTTTTGGATGATGGACTACTACTGCACATTATATTGGGATTTAGATGAGAGAGGGATGTTATGTTTTACTGAATGCATTGCCGTGGCAATTTGCTATTTCTAGTATAAAAGGCTTTTGTAATGGACACAGCTTTACTCTCCATTTTTTTGATCTGGAAAGTACCAAATTTAAGGTTTGGTTTAATTTTTCTAAAGTATATCATTAAAATATAATGTGAGAAGAAGCTTTTGGAGGTATAATAATTATACTGTATAAGTATTACTTTGTTTACCAAGTAGGTCTAAAAGTTATTAAAGGAGGAGCAGCTATTTAAACAATACCTCATTAAAAACACAAAACGCAATGCACACCAATTATTAAACTATCATTCAGTTATACTGTAGTCATGGTAACTGATCTGTTTCTTCTTTCAATATCTTATCTCTGGAATATAGTCATTAGCTTAGTAAGATAAACTTTCCATTTCCTGCCAAAACTGTGTTGATGCTTTATGCAGAAGTTAGGGGAACTTATTTAAAAGTATGTAAAAGAAAAGAAACTCACTGGTCTTGAATTTTATGCCAAACAGCATCAATTTCATGGAATATAAATGTTGTCTCACAGCACACATTGGTTTTGTCTAAGTGCTCTGGTATTCTTTCACAATTAAAAACAAAAGGGCTGGTCAAAATAATTGACACAAGAAGACATGACCTGTCATATACCTTTGTATTGGGTTGCCATACATATATATTTTTGTATAATGCTTGTAATTGGATATTTTTATATGATTTTATACACTTTTATGTGTATATGTAATATTTTATTTTAATATGATTCATAATGGTGATTCAGTACGAATGGACCGGAGACAGGTGGAAATTAGGGAGCTATTGACACTAAAAGGTAGTGTTAGAGTTAGCATATTGGAAAACCCTAGGATTATGGGCTCTTAAAAGAAGTGAGAAGAGATTGGTGGCATGGGACCTGATTTATTAAAGCTCTCCAAGGCTGGGGAGGATAAACTTTCATCGGAGAAGCTGGGTGATCCAGCATACCTGGAATGGATCTGGTCCAGAATTGAAAACCCTTGGTAACTAATAGCTTTCATGAAATCCATTCCAGGTTTGCTGGATCTTCCAGCTTCACAGAAGTGTATCCTCTCCAGCCTTGGAGAGCTTTAATAAATTAGGACCATTGCTGGGTGCTTGCACATTACTAACCACTTAAGTTAAATACCAACAGGTACGTTGCAACGAGTTATATGTTTTGAACTGCATTGGTTTGTGTTTTGGTTGGCCACCATAGAAACCATAGAACCATAGGCCAACCAAAACACAAACCAATGCAGTTCAAAACATATAACTCGTTGCAACGTACCTGTTGGTATTTAACTTAAGTAGTTAGTAATGTGCAAGCACCCAGCAATGGTTCAGCATGTTGAAACACAGATGGAAAAAGAGTATTTAGCAAGAAGAAATAACTTCAATTTGTGCGCACTAACACATGTGAATTAATAAAATTGACTGGTATGAATAGAACTTATGTTCTATTCATACCAGTCAATTTTATTCATTGTTTGGTATGAATTGACTAAAAGTTTATGCCTAAAATATGCAGATATTTTGATAAAAAGATATATTTTTAATACATACTAACCTTACTTTTGTTTCCATGCAAACATCTATAACCTGACACCTCTTATTCACCTTATGTAGTGAGGAGCAGTACTTGCTGGTGACGTTACACACACTAGGAGGACTTCTTGTACTCCTTTTAAAAGGATAGTACTGCTTCTTTTATTACCATAAATATTGATAAATTACCATAAATATGGATTATAGACACCCTTATTCTACAGCAGGACTGCATTTGTATTTATTAACACTATTAATATTGGCTTTTATTTCAATACATGCAAATGTGTTGGGGAAACTTCACATTCAGGAAAGCAACATGACCTCTTCAAATATATAAATGTATTCAGATTGATCTATGATACCTGGTATGTGATAAATAGACCCAACATCCCCAGGGTCTATGGGGCTGCAGCCAATCTTGGTTTCATCAGTCCATAAATGTATATGATTTCTTATTAGGCCAATAATTCTTTGGCAAACTGTAACCTACTCGGCGTGTCTTTTTTTTAACATTGGGACTTTGCAGGTTTCTTGATAATAGCTTCCACAACAGGTGCAATAGAATCCATTTCATCAATAGGAACTAAAAATGTCCGTTCTCATGCATAGATAGTGAGATTGGCGAATTTTTTCCTATAAAAAGGTGTTGCACTTAAAAGGAAACACAAACAAAATTTTTACTTTAAATAAAAGGGTTGTCTACTCTTTAATGCAGGGGTTGGCAAACTCCGGCCTTTAGGCCAGATACGGCCTAGTCGGTAGTTCGTTCCAGCAAACAATATTTACAAATGGTTGGCACCAGATGTCTCCTATATGATTAAAATGTTAGCATGGAAAATGCATAAAAGACATGAATGATATTAGTAATATTTTTGCATTTCAGGGTGTTTGATCCATAAGATCACAGGCCTTTGTGCCTGCCCTTGGATTGCTGTTTTTTTATCCATGCTCCTTTAGCTTCCTACCTGCAAATTTTATTTCTTTATTTTATTCAAAGAAAATACAAGATGTCCATTCAATGTGCCCATTCAGAAGAAGCAAGCTTCCCATTTAATGCATTCTTCAATTTTTCTTATGATACTGCAGCATATACTTCAGTACTTTTTATGATTCTACAGCATACAATATATTTGACCAGCATAAGACTGCAAATAAACTTATTCTATATGTATGAGCAGTTCAGTTTACATTCTAGGCATATCTCAGTGATGAAAAGGTGGAGCAATGATAGGTGAGTTAATTTCCACTACATAAAGTAAAAAAAGCATTTAGTTTGTAATGTTTTTTCCCTCGGTATGTTGAACCTGTTTTTTCTATAATTATATCATAAACTTGCTCATGATATTAAGCTATATTTTAGAAGGCAGAGAAAGGTCACTTTTATTATTTCCCTATAACTACTTTTGTTATATGTTATATACAACATTTTATTTATTGTTAAAATTAGTGTTTTCATTATGTATTTCATGGTGTCAGATATTTGGTGTAAATTAGTTTGCTGATTTAGTTTTATAGTATAAATATTTTTTTTTGTAGTCAAAGATGGACTCGGAACATAGCATGAGCCATTCCAAAGGACTTTCAGGGTTACCTCCGTTGCCTGGAATTGCCACTAGAGAGTCGTCAGATTTATATGAGGTTTGTGAAAAAATCAAGGCTTTGTTTTATCTGTTAAGCAAAAACCTAACCATAATTGCTAATGTTTTTTTTTCAGCTTTAAACCCAACCAATGTCACAAAAATAAATATTTACATAGGAAAATATTGTATT
The DNA here is from genome assembly GCF_032062135.1 of Pyxicephalus adspersus. Lineage (NCBI taxonomy): Eukaryota > Metazoa > Chordata > Amphibia > Anura > Pyxicephalidae > Pyxicephalus > Pyxicephalus adspersus. Next base: position 71,930,504 of record NC_092864.1, on the reverse strand, counting down.
AGGAGCCTCCATTTTTCATTGTCTTACCTTTATTGTCCTGCCAAAGGACAA
>NC_092864.1:71925658-71929827 GCF_032062135.1 Pyxicephalus adspersus | reverse complement strand
TTTAAATTCTCTTTAACCTCATTCACCAAGCAAAGCAAAAATTCTCTTTGCAACATGATAATTCACTAAATAAATAAACCTATATTTTTACCAAATAAATATATTTTACCAAACTAAATTGTGACCCACTGCACTCTATAATCTAACAGATTTTGTCAAACATTTGCAATTACATTTCTGTGTGAGGATGCCAGTGATAAGGATGTATCTCTGCCAGATTAGAGCACTGGAGTAGAAGAGTCAGAAATATATTTCCACTAAGATTAAAAATATATTTTAAACTACAGGAAATGTAGTGCTGTGAGCTGAGACTGTGTTATGTGATATGTCAGTTAGAATGTTTGGTAAGTCTATACATTCAGCCCTATCTTTAGTATTATTTTATAAAAGCACTTGTTACAAAGTGCAAATAATCTTAAAAATGTAATAGATGTAATAAATAAAAATTAAAAATCATTACAATAGATTAGTGTGCATCATAAACTAATGTAATTCATTATGGACATTTTGTAAGTATTATATCCATATCATGGTAGCATGGTTGGTTGGAAAGCACTTTGCCTTTGCAGTGCTAGGTCCTCGGTTTGATCCTCGGCCATGACATTATATGCATGGAGTTTGTATGTTTCCCTCTTATTTGTGTGGGCTTCCTCACAAAATCAAGCAGTTATGTTAATTGGCTTCCCCTGAAAAAATATCCTTAGACTGTGTTAAACACATTCGGCTATGGTAGGGACATTAGATTGTGAGCCCCTTTGAGGGACCGTTAGTGATATGGACTTTGTAAAGCGCTGCATAATATGACAGCACAATATAAATGCAAGTTGTCATAATGTTAACCATAAATGACAAACAATATGTGAATTCCTTTCCTTGTTGGGTTGTTGTGTGTATTTGACTCAAACCGATACTCCAACTCCTCCACTTGTTGAATTTAAAGCTCACCAAATTGGAAGACCTCTACCTCTAGAAGGTCTATATGTGTGTTTAGGTATCAGAATACCAGCCCAACATTTCATCCAAATATTTTCATATCAACATTATCAGTAATGACTGCAGTACTTGGCATTCTCCCAAAATGTTGGCCTGTTGAGGCTCTAATTATTTTTCTGCTAGAAAAGAGAAAGTGCAAAAATCTGATCTTTATTTTCTTTAGGATCTAAAAAATATAGAATTATTCCACAAAGGAAAGAAAACTATAGAGTTGATTTAATATTTTTATAAACCTGATACTGTATGTTCTGAAAAAATAAAAACATGTATAACTATATATTTACACAGCAGTGATTTTACCATTCAGTCAGCATTTCCTGGTGATGAATCTTCTAGGTCCATGTGTTTTTTAATGGCAGTGAATCCCATTAGTATCATTAGTGAAAACTTTCCCACAGGGAACCCACATAAAGTGGTGCTTAACATATCACCATATATTCAGCATGAATGTTCTAATACTGAGACCCACATGCCATTTGATAATGTCACTATTGCTCCTGCAATTTACAACACAGAAAGATGTACTTTCACAGAGCTGGGAGACTGTTGGCAATATTAGTGGACCCAGGGCTTATCTCCAGTAAAGTCACAGGAGAATTTGCAGAATTCATTTGTCTGTCATGCCTTGATGTTGGTATGCCACAATGTCAAGGCATGACAAACTGTGAGCTGTGATGGAGAAGGTGAGTTTCAGGATGCTTCTGTATACAATAGAACCTGCCAGTTTTCCCCGAACAGGCAACAACAGATTGTCAAATTCTGTTTGCAATGGCAATAACTTAAATTCTAATTTGCCTAATTTATTCATTTTTTTAACACTGTTTTTGTACACATAAGGTTTTTACTTTATGCATAAACATGTAAATTTAAAAAATTGTTAAATTTATTGGTAAAATCATTAAAATTACCCAGCTGATCAGTTGCAGTTTCCAAAATGACCTGTAGTCTAGTAATTTAGTGCAAACTTGAAATAATTCTAACTTATACCAAGTATATAGGCTTAACCAAGGATCTAAATTTACTGTGGATTTTAGGTAACAAAAATATCAAATATATGTAAAAACTCAAAAAAGTGGTGCAGCTTCAACCTGCCTACAAATTAGGCTACAAGGATTTGAGGATTGTGGGTTAACAAATATCTAAAGCCAGTTTTGGATATGTGAGGGAATATAAAAAGTTTTTGTCACCTATGTCTTAAAATCGAACATTCCTTTTACTTTCTGTTGAGTCTACATGTCAGGAAGTGAGGGCAAATCCTGACCTGTAGACTCAACAGAAAGTAAGAGGATAGCTTTTTAATGTGAGGGAAATTATATCCTAAAGAGTTGTCTTAGGAAATGTCTCTAAATGTCCCCTATATTCCTCTTCTGGTGACTCTTCTGGTGGTGAAAATTTTGTATTTCCCTTCACTTTCATTCCAAGTAAGAGGACAATTAGAAAAAAGTACCGTATTTTCCGGCGTACAAGACGACTTTTTAACCCCGAAAAATCTATGACAAAGTCAGGGGTCGTCTTGTACGCCGGGTACCAGTACTTACCTGCAGCGTCCGGAGTCCCCGCGAGTCCCCTCTCTGGTCTGGCGTCCCTGCGAGTCCTCCTGTGCCTCCTTCTGTCTTCCTGCTTTTCAGCTTACACGAGTCCTCCTGGGCAGGCTCGCGTTGCTTCACAGCAGGACTCTTGTAAGCTGAAAAGCAGGACGTGAGCCTGGATTGGCTCTGCACTGGAACACGCCCATTCATTAAAGGAACGTGCCCATTCATTACTTAGAACTAGTAGTGTACAGTTCTTTCTGCCTCTCAGTTCTCTCACAATAGTGAGATCTGACAGGCAGAAGGAACAGTACAATACTGGGCATATAACACGACCCCAAAATGATTGGTTAGAGTGGGGGGTTGTCTTATACGCCCAGTAGCCTTATACACCGGAAAATACGGTAATAATTCTAATAGGGACAGTCAGCAATAAAATCTTGGGATAGGGTAAGCAATTTAAAGTTTCTGATTCCTCAATGTTTTCCATTAACAATTTCTTTGAAAAGTTATTTGAGATAAATTCCCCATGGGTTCCCTGATATCATTAGAAAGTTTTGGTGACAATAATATGTTCAGGGGATTTTCAATTCAATCAAAAAGAAAAAAAATATTCTTAGCCTTACCTATGCAAAATGTAGTTTTTTATGTTTTGTTTATTTAAGTAGCGTACAAATACATTAAAATTAGAAATACTGTGACAATGTTAAGACATATATTCAGGTGTAAATAATTAATCTGTCTACTAAATTCACTCAGCTTATTTCCTTTTTTAAATTAAATATTTAAACTTTCAGTGTCTGGAGCAGGGCCATTCAAGGAAGTTATAAATATGGCATTTTGTTCTGTCAACAGCAAACACTGTCTATCCTTATTGCAGGGCAGAGAAATATGTTGCAACCCTACTGAAGTCAAAACTACTCCATTAAATAATTCATACAGACTGAAGTGTTCATTATTCACCTAATACATCGAAACGAAAAGCTATTGCTCCCTATTCCAACAGTACTTGGAATGAAAGTTGAATTGAATCATTAATTCACCTTATGCAATGGTGTTAGTGATGCAAACTTGATAACCATTCCTTTACAGATGGTTAGAAAACCCTTAGAGATGACTGTGATAGCTATCAACTGTTAAAAACACGCAGAAAGAAGGGTGGGTAATGGTGATCCCCTATAGCAGGGGTGCTCACACTTTTTTGGCTTGCAAGCTACTTTTAAAATGACCAGTTCAAAATGATCTACCAACAATAAAAACTTGGACTTAATAACTCCTGTGCGTGGTAGAGTTTATTTTGAAAGGCAGGGCTCCGCAATCTACTTGCGTTGCCTTTGCAATCTACCGGTAGATCGCGAGCCACCTGTTGGGCACCCCTGCCCTAAAGGGATCAAATGGGTCAAAGAGTCAGCCCCTTAATAGTAATTCCAAAAAATAGAGAGAAGGTTTTTTTTTTTGTGGCCAAAATAACTTTGTAAGTAGTGACTTGCAGAAGTGAATTACATATTTACATTGTGAGTTGAATACAAGGACATAAACCAAAACAAATGTTAAAGGTATACGCAATACATAATTTGCATTTATGTACATAATACATAAATGCGAATTACAACAACATAATTGTTAATTATAATTATATATATTCTA
>NC_092864.1:71892428-71925136 GCF_032062135.1 Pyxicephalus adspersus | reverse complement strand
CATAAGGCAAATGTGCAATTAGTGGTTTATTATTATATCCTTAGTAATTTTTGTTTGCTTAATACCCTGGTTTTCCGTCTTCTAATGAAGCTCTGCTGATAACTATTTAAATGTTTTTGTGTTATAATAGAAAATATAGATAACTTTAATTGACCAGCAATCATTGTATGTTTAATTGTGCATCTTTCAAACACTAAAACATATTTCTAGTCTAATGTACAAAGACTGGGGTTGGCTAAAAGAAGAATTTCAGTAAACAATACATGACACACTGTAGAGAAGGAAGTACTTAGAGCTTTGTAATATACAACATATCATACAGAGAGCAACATTTAGTGCTAATTAACACTCAGCATAGTGTACAAAGTGGAGCAATTAGGGATATTTATGATTAGGTCATTGACATTACTATATAGTAGGTAAAAATCCCAACAGCAGTGAAAATTAAAATACCAGCAGTGGTAGTCAGAGCGAAGAAAAAAAATGCCTAGGCATCAGTAGAGGGAAAAATGCTTGTGCTGTGCTGTGTTCAGTAGTGGGCGACATTGATAGTTAGTGGGTGTGGTTGAAATATTGGTGCTCAGTTTGGGTTGGGAGTAACATTTGTGCTCAATGGGTTGAAGGGGCAACATTGAATGTCAGTTGGGGGTGTGGGATACAGTAGTAGGTGGGTGTACGGCATCACAAATATCTCTGTAAGAAAGGGGATGAATATCTACAACTCCTGTCCTTTTTTCGCCCCAATATGCTCAATATGATAATTCCCTTCCCTGAGGTAATGCAGTTTGAACTGGTATTAATGGGACCGGTTTCATATGTACGATTTATAAACTCAGAAGCTAGAAAAACAACCTTGATTAACTTAAACTACTGGGCTAACACTTAAAGAGTCCATCTAATAAGTTAATATCTAGTACTTAGTTGTGCTTTTCATCTAGGACACATAAAACAATCTAATGCTTTAGTGTTCACCTCCTACACAAAAAGAAAAGAACTTTTTCCTCCTCTCAAAGCATTGATCTTTTGCTCTCTTTTGATCTTATTGACCTCTTTCCTTGCTTTCATCATAATAAAATTAAAGCTGGAACTTTGTGAATCCTTACTCCTTCTTTCCATTTCTCAGAGATATGTTTCTTTCTGGTAAGGATTACCGGATGGTAAGAGCAATGGGGGAAGATTTATTTGAAGTAAAAAGTAACTTACATTGTATTTCATTCACATCTTTTTTCTAGAGGTTTGCTCCTTTGACTTTGAAACTAATGCAGTAATTAACATGATATAACTGTAGCCTAGTATAGTGATAACAAGGGATACCAAAGAGGTTTAAAGTGTTTATTGCAAAAGTATTATCTGTGCATTAAACACTTCTTTTGATGTGTAGATGTTGCAGCCCCCTCAGTGATACTGGCTTTAAGAAGTTGGACCTCCGTTTTAAGGTATATCAGATAATGTCCATAGACACTTTGTTCCATGAACCCTGGATGGATATTAGTTCTATGTTTATTCAGTCTCGGTTGAAATGTTTGAACTATATGTCTTACCTATATTTTGTAGCTTACAAATGCATGATGAGACATACAGCACTAATCTAAAGGAGCATTCTAATACAAAGCTCAATCCTGAGCTATCTGATGTAATCCTGGTTGCTTCTTTCCCTCTAGTCTCACAGCTTATACATCTTGACATTCCTCATATCTAACATCCAAAAATACTAGGGTTCTTTCATTCATTATGTGATTGATCTTCACATGCATTTATTCTGTTCAGTGCTATCATATTCCTAAGGGTCAAAACTCTGCAATATATGTTCCTTGGTTTCACTTGGAGATCTTTCTTGATTTAGGGGTCTGAGGTGAGTATATGTCAATGTTCATAAATTATTTACTGTTAGGACGTTCTTCAGTCTGACAATCCCAGGCGGTCTCCTACCAAAGTAGAGCGCACTCGGCCATTCCCTCTGGTAGGGGCGCTTGCAGCAACAGAGGAGTTCTAGGGTTTAGTGCAGCATCCTCTTTTCCCTTTCCTCTCGGCATCCCCTGCACTGCTGAGGGGGATTTGGAGCTGTGCTGTAACTGATTAGCAGAATGATTCCTGAGCAATCCCATCCTTCCATTGGCTGCTGGGACTTTGAAGCCTCTCTGCTTCCAGTCCCCAGCACCTGTTGTAGTGTTTAGCTGGGCTAATCTGTACTGGAGAGACTATTGTCTGATTTTTCTGTTGCTGACCATTGTCTGTTCCCTGACTCATCGTTTGTACTCAACCTGGACCGACCTCTGCCTGTGACCCCTACTCTGCTTCTGCCAACCTTCTCTGTACCTCGTTTGGTGGACTGATCACCCATGTATTACTTTGGCTTTATACTCTGGATTTGCCTTGTAGTTCTTGTATTGCTTATCTGTGGGCCCCTGGTCTGCTGCTAGCCCATCCCCTGCCACCATTCTTTACGCATTAGGACCAGGGGCCAACCAAGTTCTAGGAGACACAACCAGTCTCCCAAGGCTGAGCGAGCGCTTACTAAAGGTGAAGACTGCAGCGTTAGATTGGGGTCTGGTGTCCGGTGAATACTGGTGCTGACCAGGGCCTTACATTTACCCCATGGCTTTATGCCATGTATTATATTTTGTTAGCATACTGTACACAGCTAGGTATTTTTGCACAACCTTTTTTTCCAGTGTTAGATCATTTTTCCCCTTAAACAAACCTTTCTGGATACTTATTTTTCCATGGAGGGTAAAGCAGGAATGCTGTAGCAGTGTTTAACCCAGAATATTTTTTAAGCTGGGTGGTAAGAAATTGTAGGCGGGTGGCAGGGTGGGTATTGTGACCCAACTCTTCAGTAACCAGCCAAAAACAGCCGGGTGGTCACCGAAAAGTGCCGGGTGGTCCGCCCAGCTAAAAGGGGCTGGGGAGAACACTGTGTAGGGAGCCCACAGGCAATATTGATGTCTCCTTGACATTGCCTTGGGCACGGATTCTGGAGTTCATATCCTCTTTAGCTTTTCACAATAATGTACAATAATTGCTTAGCATTTACATTAGACTGTTAGTACATCTTTATTTAAATAGTAATTAATACATAACTGAATGTTTTTTTATTTATTGAAATGTCTTTTTTTTTGGACAAGATTTTAGTTATTGTTGTAGTACAACATGATGAGCTTTATTAGGCTATGTTTTTTTTAATAAAGAGCATTCTGTGTTTTCCAAAAGCAATTCATTGGAGTTTTATTATACTTTAGCAGAAGACTGGTAGTTTGATCTGTGGCTAGAGAGTTTTAAGGACCGTATTTTCCTCAGATAAATGATACCAATTTTGGTTTTATCAGTTTTACTTGGATTATCTTTTCTTACATTTCCCTGTATAGTTTATAACACTTGTTCTTCAACATATATTTTTATGTTTTTTAAGTTAATTGTGGTCTGTGATCTATTTTTAATTACAATTTTCTGCCCTTCTTTCTAGGGCTGTTCTTACAAAGTGCAGGGCCACCATTGGGGAAGGGGAAATGGGGGTGGGGGAAGGGGTACTTTTGTAATAGGCCCCATTAATAGAACTTGACTTTTGCTGGGGGGGGCGCACTGGCCAAAGCCGTAGACCACCATCATTTTCTCATGGACCACTGGTTGGTGACCACTGATTTAAAACACACCCATTGGGTTGAGTTTATTTGTGTTTTGTTATTCAACAAGTTTTCTCCATTTCCAAAGATTTTCCCTTCATTTCCTGCCCTGGATACAGAACAACTAGTAAGAATAAAATTCTATAAAGTGAGGGAAGTATTTTTATACATCTGTTACCAGAACACGTGTCACTATTCTTCTTCTCATCCTGTTCTGAGGACTACTGTAACACACTGGATTTCCTATCATTTTCCTCTTAATAAGACAATAGTCAACAGGACAAATAGATTTAATTTCCATAAGGGGATACAGAAAACAATAAAAAAAAAAAAGTTTTAACTGTGCCCTTTCAAAACGTTTTGGGTATACATAAGTCTAAAAAAGTGGGAGACTGTTAACTTTATTAGTAAAATGTTAAGCCAAACACCTCATAGATACCTTTTCTTCAGTTTTATTACAGTTCTGATAGTCAAAAACAAAATTTAATTCTAAATGTCTAACTAGAATTCCTTACATTGAAGGTGCCATTGCCAGATATTAGAAAGCCACTTTTTAAAATCCTACTAAACATAAATGGTTAACATTAGATTTCATCAAATCAAATCTCTGAAATGCACGTATTCATTATGAAAGATAATTACCTACATCTTAAATTAAGAATTCACCTAGTCCCTGTCTGTTTTATAGTATAATAAATGATACTAGTAAAAAAAAAGAGACCTGCAATATGGATATTTGTGTCAAAACAGCAATTTAAATTTATAAATAATGATCCTGTGGAATTGTATCTTCTGTGTTCACATTTATGTTACAGTGTTTATTTTTAAATATTCAAATCATGCTCTGTTTGCAGATATTTGATTTAAATTCTACCATTGTCTTCAGCAAATGTAAATACCACAATATAGCAGTAAAGTTTTTCAAAGTGCCCATAATAAAAAAGATATATACTGTATATATACTATGGTAAAGTAAACCGGCTAGTGAAAGAATGACCATCTTGGCCAAGTCCTAGGTTATTTGCACTATAGAGTGCAAAATTGTAATTGTCTTGTTAGAATGAATCCCAAAACAATCTGTTTTCCAGTGTATGGGGACTTGATTGCTCCTGTCAAGGGATGAGAAGCTCGCAGAAGCATATGAACATGCTGACTGGTAAAAAGTTGATGTTTGTATAATCAATCCCACAGGCTGCAGCAGCCCTGTGAGAAGTCTTAAAGCAATCCAACAGAACAGAGGCCACACACCTCAATTATCCTCAACTAAGTACGTTTATTGCCCAAAATGGGCATTACTCCCCATTGTATTCCTTCCTTCAAAGCATTTCAATGAAAACGAAGCCAAATTGTAAGGATAGAAGAGGAAGGAAGTGCGTGCATCCTTATACACAGAAATCTTTTTCTTTAACATTCAATTTTAGGTGAATTACAAGTGCAGAATGTTATTAACAGCATTATTCTTGTTTTGAAACCTCATAATAGATTATATTCTATTTATTTTGTCTTTTTTGCATGTTTTTGTGAAGTGATGATATACATCTGCAAACTCTAACTGCATTCCTGCTTCCAAATAATGAGTGCAGCTTAGAATACTTGATATGAAAGCTTCCCTCTACATTTTTTATTATGGTTTAGTATAGATCCTTAAAGTTTGAATTATTTAGACATATATCTTTATGGGATTCCAGTGGTGATATCTCAAGGTTAGAGATCTTATCCTTGAGGATGAAGTCTCATTTTTATTTTGCTGCTGGAGGAAAATCTTTTTTCACCTGTCCTATTTGTGCAATGGAATCTTAACATATTAATATATATATATATATATATATATATATATATATAATAACTTGATAACAAGTTACTTAAAAAAAGGGATTTGCGGGAATTATAATAAAATAATCTCATGATAATTTCATTAAAGTTAAACAAGACATATATACAGAATTGATTATTGATTACAGAAAGCACATACAATAGTACTTAAAAGTTTATTCAACTGAACAGTAATTCTGGAATTCCACAGATGCTGTATTTCACTTTTACTCAAAGCGCTTCGCAATCACCACTGTTTTTTTAAGGGTATAAAAGCATGAACAACATATCTTTAAAAAACAGATATATAATATAATAGGAATGAACTTCATATAATATATACTTACAAATTGAGATTAGAATAAATACATTGATCATACTTCATAGTACAGAAATCATTCACATCTCACAGATGGAATTTTCTTAATCATTAGCAAGGCGGAGATGCCAGAAAACTCACAGGAGCAGCCAAAAACTTTTTGTATAGTAAGGATTTTACACAAATTACAATACATTCCACTAAAAGGGAAAAAATATTTCACTGATGAAATTTTATCTTCTACAGCCTTGGAGAGCTTTATTAAATCAGGCCCAATCTCAGAAAAACAAGAACACATTACATTTTTCACCATGTCATTATTTATTTATCAAAGTCAAAATGCTGAGGCAGAGTGCAAAAGATAAGGATACCTTTACCATTTCTGTAAGAATTAGGAGGATAAGTAGCAGTGCAGTGCTATTAATCAAATACAAGCAATTATTGCTGCCCATTAATCTGGGAAAGGTTATAAGGCCATTTTCATCATTACTTGCTATTACAAGTCCATCATTACACAGCGAATAAGATTATTCACAAGTGTCAATATATAAATTAGTTGCCAATCTTACCAGGAGTGGACATCCCAGCAAATTCACCTCAATCAGACTGCTCAGGATAATTGCAGAAACCCAAGAACTACATCTCAAGCTCTACAGGCTTCAGTTAGCATGTTAAATGTTAAAATTTGTGTCAGTTTACCTAGGAAAAGATTAAACAAATATGGCTTTGAAATGGATGCCAGGAGAAAGCTTCTTTTCCCTAACGCACCTGTCGCCAACCGGTGGTCCAATCTCAGATGAAGAAAACCTGGGGAGAAAAATTTTGGGGGTTTGCAGCTCCGATGCACCCCCGAGTGGGGTCAGGAGAAGGAACCCGCTGGGGGGACGCACTGGCCAGAGCTGCCGACCACATACACCGCGCAGTTCCCAGGCTCAGGGAAGTGGGCGGGCTGTGTCCCTGAACATAACTCGCTCACTCTCCCATTGCAGGCTCAGATCCGCGATGGGAGTGTGGGCGGGTTTATGTCATAATGACGTCAATCTGGGGGAGGTTTCTCCCCCTTTGAATGACACCCGGCTCCCCGCGCATACGTGGTCAGGACCCGGTGATTTTAGTGGTTCGCGGACCTGAAAAGGTTGGCGACTGCTGTTGTGTGATAACACATCTTAGGTTTGCAAAACTGTATCTGAACAAACTACAAATCTTCTGGCACAATGTTCTTTGGTCAGATAAGGCCTAAGGTACAATGTTTGGCAATAATACAGAGCTCTACGTTTATCAAAAACCAAACAAACTCACAACAACTGTCAAAATTGTTGGTGGGGGGGTGATTATTTTTTTTTTTGCAAACCCTTTATACCAAAGTATTCTAGAGTCAAATGTGAGTCCATCTTGGTAAAAATTGGGTCCTGCAATAGGTTAATAATCCTAAGCACACCGGTAAATATACCAAAGAATAGCTGGAAAATAAAATATTCAAAGTATTGCAGTGGCCCAGCCAAGTCCAGTGCTCAACCCCATCAAAATGTTGTGGGGAAACCTAGGTGAGCTATGCTTAAATGAATGGCTCGGTCATAAAACCTGAGCAGGAACTGAAGCACTGTTGTAAAGAGGAGTGGGCCACAACTCCTTCACAATGATGTAGCAGACTGATAAAATCAGACAGAACCCAGTGGCCTGATTTGTTAAAACTCTCCAAGGCTGGAGAAGATACACTTTCATCAGTAAACCTTGGTGATCCAGCAAACCTGGAATGGATTTCCTAAAAGTTATTTGCTTTTTTTAGCAAATGTTTTAAGTCCTGGACATGATTCATTTCAGGTTTGCTGGATCACCCTGGGTCACTAATGAATGTTTATCCTCTCCAGCCTTCGAGAGCTTTAATAAATCAGGCCCAATGCCTTCATTTTATTGATGGTGGTTCCAAAGTTGGTTCTAAAAGCTATTAATTCATAGGGTGTACTTTTCCACACATGGCTTCTTCATTTTTGATAAATCAGTAATGTGGAATCTTTTCTGTGTTGTTTTTACATGTTTTTCCCATGACTTTGTGATGGACTACATAAAGCTGAAAATATGTTTTAGGACTAAGTAATTATTTACCTGTACTGCTATGCATGAACATTAGATACACTTGAAAATGTCTTCTTTAATTTCCTATCTGTTCTTTGCAGTTGATCCTCAAGCACAGTAACTACCCTCCACTGATGCAAAGCCAGTCATGGACTCTGGCAGCCCCCTTTAAAGAGCAGCCTTTTCATCGTAACCCCAGCAATTCTATTGCAAACAACTACTCTCCTACAGCACGTGACCTGAAACTTGGGGAAATATACAAGAAGATGCCCTCTCCAAGACCAGGCACAGCCAAAATGTCTCCCAGGCACAAAGCCATTGGTTGTATCCTTATGTTGATGGTAACACATCATTTTTCCAATGTGGTTTAAAGTTTTACAATAAAAATGAGGGTATTGCATGAAGTGCAGGATATGGAAGTCTGACATTCTTGTGTTTGGACAAAGTTTTGAGAGCAATGTGCAGGGTTTTTATGGTTTAATATTTTCAAATAACATATCATGTATCTGCAACCTCCATAACACTATTTGGCTTTCGGTTGTACCAGAAGGTTCAGATACCTATATACACCTCTGATCTCTGTGTCATTGTGTTGTTTGGCAAAATATTTATTTTTTTACAATATATTATGTTTTTTTTTGGCTTATTGAAGAAGAACTAAAATCTGCTGCTAGCCCAGGGCTTTTGCCTTAATGCATACGTATGCACGGCATATTATGGCACACCAAAATGCCAAAGCACCACTCCTAGACATGTTTTCCCTTATTGCCAGTTACCACTGCTGACATCTTAAGCTGGTTTTCTTCAAGGTTTGGCATCTTTGACCTTATTGATTGGCCAACCTAGACTGTTGTCACTCCCACTAGAATATCTGTCCTGGATAGCACCAAAGATATGATACGATATGATAGATAATCATTGCTTACATACATTGTTCTTTCTGCAAAGAAAGCTTACCTGACGGCAATGTTTTTAAGAGTTCAGTTCCATTATTTCTTTTAGGTAATATGTATATAAGTATATATATATATATAAGTAATATTAGTAATATGTATTTGAAAGTCACCAGTGATAGCCGTAATTGGGAAAACCATAAGGACTGGAAAGAGCAATTGTATATTTCATCTACTGCTTGGTATTTCTCTTTAACAATATTACACCATTGAATTTGAATGTTTGGTCCTACTCAGATAAAGGGTTCCCATGATATTTGTAAAAGACGATTACATTTATGTTGCTACTGAAAAGTTCTAATTTCATAAAGAGGTTTTCTAGTTTAGCTGGAACCCGTCTAGAAATGGGCTTTGTTCAGACAAGCGGTTTCTGCAACGTGGGTGGACTTTGTGCCATTTTGTTTAGCAAGGGGCCCAGAGCAGCAACTGAACACAATGAAAGCAATTGAAGGGGGCTCCAGATTTCAAAAGGGTCCCCACCTGCATGCCCCCCACAGCATTTGGGTCACATTGTGGGAATGAGGCCTTCTCCTCTAATAACGGCTGTTGCCACCAATGGGGGGGAGATGGGGGTCTGCAAAACATTAGAGAAAAAAAAAAAATTTCAAGCACCACTTTACATATTTGTAATAATAGAATGTTGTCTAGACTCACAATGACATACACTGGAAACTATTGCAGCTAGTCATATAATTTGAGAAGTGTAGTGTGGTCAGAGTAATAAAACACTTTTCTGATTGTTTGGTGTTGCTGCTGCTTTCTAAGCAGCTTCACTTTTTGTTTTACATTAAAACTTTGCTTTGAGGATACCTTGTTTGTTCACATACTTTATAGATTTCAATAGAGAATATGCATTTATAGCACAGAATCCTCTGCCAACTTTATTGCATCCTCAGGTAGAAAACTGAATTCATATCCTAGTATCTCTTTAAATACATTTCTTGCTTATCTGTTACAAGAGGATTAAATGAAGTGAACAAAAAAGTCTGCTGCAAGCCACAATCTTCTTACAGGCATCACCATCTTCTGTAAATCCGCCTCCAAACTGTGAGCGTTAGAGATTTATCATTTGAAATTTCCTTTATAACATGGGCCGGAAATTTAATCTACAAGTTTGCTTGGGAGTGTGCGTTTTATTAAAATCTCCTGCTGTCATCAGTCAAAATAAAATTTTTTGGAAGAAATTTTTTTCAAATTGTTCAACAAATGTTAGAAAACCAGTGTAGTTTATAAATGTGGATTGTGTTTACTCATCTCTGATTTAGAAAACTAATTATAATAATATTACGGGTAACTGTGAATACAAATGACAAATAATATGACATTCCCATCTCACCGCCATTTTCTGGGATATTCACAGGTCAGAAAAGGAGAATGAATGTAACAGAAACAGAAAGAATGTTATGGTTGTAGTGCAGAATTAGGTATAGTAAAAAGGCAAAGTCACATAAAGTTTTTCTAATTTAATCTAATTAGCCAATCTAATGGTAAAGCTTATATTGCTATCTTCTTATCCTCCTTGTTCACCTAATTTCTTATCCTGGTTTCAAAGGGTATAAGATATAGGGCATGACGTATCAGAGCTCTCCAAGACTGGATAAGATTGACTATCATGGGTGAACCTGGGTGATTCAGCAAATCTAAAATCAATCTGGTTCAGGACTGAAAACATTTGCCAAATAATAGCAAATGGTTTTTAAAAAATGCTTTACAGGTTTGTTGGATCACCCAGGTCCTCTATTTTCTAGTCTCAGAGAGCTTTAAGAAATCAGGCCCCTAGTGAGAGAAAAAAATCTCAGACAGACTTTACAGACAGCAATATAAAAAGACAAAGATTCTAACTCCTCACCACTCCAACTCACAGAAATAAATTAATTCTTCAGCTGTAATGTCATTTAGAACCTTGTGGTATACTCCGTCTATCTATTGCATTGGCTATTTGTGCTGCTATGAACATTAAGGAAACACCCCCAGAATGTGCTTTCTCAGTCTGTGATGTTTCTGCAGTTCTGGTGAAGATAATGTGTTATGTATTTTAATGCTCAGACTCAACTATATTGCAACAAAATTGTATAAAGGAAAACAGCTTACTGATATCCCGAGCAAATGATCTATTGCCCTTCTAATGAATTGATGTGATTGCTGTAGGATGTGAGATTTTATGTTCAATATACTACATCATTCCTTTGTTCACCTGTCACTAAAAACAATAACAAAGCTTTGTTTCTATTTATCTGATGTCTGTCTGACATCTGTACGGGACTTTAGAGGCAGTGCCGAATGTACACGTGCCATATGATTGTCACGGGAAATGAAAGGCTGTTTTGCTATACTTACATATACTTAGCATATTAAGCCTAAAGCTAAGTTCAGACTAGCTGTGAGGTTGTGGTGCATGTACTACTTCCTCACGCCCCTGAACTACATGTACAGTCCCACCTGTGGCAGCCAATTGGGAATAAATGGAGGTGACAGTTTGTAATGCCCGTTTCCACTTTCTGAAAAATTGCTGGTTGTTTAGGAAGCAGCCCAGCTCTGCGGAGAGCTGAGCAGCTGGCAAAGTGCTAGCTGTCAAGGGCTGCACAGAAGTGCCAGGTCCCACCATAGGTGTGGCCATAGCCTTAATATGGCTCTGCAGAGGCTTACAAGGTAAAGTTTCGTTATTGCTAAATTTGCTTCACTGAATATGGTTTTCTTCAGCAAATTTGTGCAAATATCTTTCAATGATTTTACTTGGAAATCCTTAAAGTAACATCTCTGCCCCTCAAGCAGGGCTGGTTTTTAGTCTCCATGCCTAGTGTTGGTTATGTTAGCCCCCCTTAAGCCACGTCTAGATATTTCCTAATATCACTACAGTGGTACCTTGGTATAAGTCATTAATACGTTCCAGATCCTTGAACTTATACCAAACAGGACTTCTACCAAACATATTTTTCCCATAAGTAATAAAAGGAAAATGATTAATCTGAAAAAAAATCCTATTGTTATTGGCATATTATACATTGATGGTGTTGTATAAAAGAATTTAAACACAGCTCAATACGAAAATACATAAATACAAAAGCAATTAGATGAAATAAATGAAAATGTAACCTCACTTTACCTTGCTGAGAATAGTTGAGTGCCTACTAGGATGGTGCTGAGAAGGGAGGAGGAGGAGATGTTATGTATATCACAGAGAGTTATAGCGCGCGTTGTTCACTGAATGGTAGCAACTGGCGTACTGACGCTCGTGGGCAGTCGTGGCTTTGTCTCGAGAGAGATAAATAAGGGTAGCACGCGGTGTTATGACTCATTTTGACCCATACAAGTTCTAGCACAATTGTTGTGTACCAAGCAACATTTTTCTTGTCTAAACAGGACTTATACCAAGTTGAACTTATGCCAAAGCGGATTTATACCGAGATACTACTGTATTTGCCTTTTTGTTCTCTGTTTGCAAGGTAAAACTTACTAGAAGTACATCACAAGATGTCCTAGGAAATCTTGCAGAATCTTTGTAATAATGCAGACTCCAAATATTACTTTTGTGTTTTTATATCATTTCCTTTGTTTACAGTAACAGCAGTACCAGTTGTGATACATATGTAATGTTCATTTCTTTGTAGTAGCAAGACATCTGTCAGTTTCCTTAACTACTGGGATCAGTGTCAAACAATGCATCAGACATCCAGAAAAAGCCAAAACTGTCTCCAAGTAATAAATATAACTCTGACAGGTAAAAAAAACAAACACAAAAAAAAAACACTCAAACACTTTCTAAGCATCTACATATTCTGCTAAAGAAATATTGTAATTCAAACCATAGAGAAGTGTAAAGACTTATGAATAAATCTAGGTAGAAATTGTGAATGGTGAGCTTGTTTGTTTTTTTTTCATTCTAGATGAGTGATCAACCCACAATACCGGGTTTATATGACATGATGATAATACAAATAGCAATGATAGAAGGTCAAATTGCAGCTTTCTGCAGTCCTGGCCAGAACAGCCTTGATTTTTACCAGGAACATGTAAACATAAAGCCACTACTTGTCTTCCATCTCTTACATCATATATTCCTAGACATTATTTGATCTTTGCTTGGAAAAGCTTTTTTCTCAGCAAATACATACACAAGACTTCATAACTTAGAGATCTTTTATAAATCCCTTTAAAGCACCCTTAGTTTGAGACAAGAATTGTTAAATATAGATTGTAATTAAAGTACTAGCTTTTGCTTAAAAAAAAAAAAGTCTTTGCTGTCTATAGGAATATATATAATTTTTTCTAGTTTTGGCTTGTAAAAGTCCTCCGATAGCCAAGCTACAAACTTGATTTAGGACATTTTGCACTTCCATTATAATTTGTCTTCAAAGTTTCCTGATGCACATAGACATTACATGGTCCCAAGCCAGCTAAAAATGGAAACTTCCACTAACAATTATATTAATTATATCAATATATATTTATTTACAATTTACATGTATAGTCGTCAGACTTGATTGCTTCCATGGCATCTATAGAGCAAATGTTAGAGAATTAACAATATCATACAATGTTTGTAGAAGCCTTTACTTGGGCGGGTCCTGCAATAAAATACTACATATATTTTTTGTTATTTGCATGCAACCTGCATGGCATAATTGCGAAAGGCCCATCTTATTTAATGTGCAAAAGGCTTTAAGCTGTTATTGTCCAAATTGCCAATCAACCATTTTGGATCCCTGTAATGAATTCTGGATCATAACTGTTCTGCTGTGGAATTTATTACACGGTTTACTTTTTAATGTTATTTTGGTATACTTAATTATTACTTATCTCATTTGTGTCAGTTAGTTTGCATTTTGGTTGTGCTGCCTATTTTCCACATGCACCTACAACAGTTTCCAAGGGAGCCAGGGTTTGTGGAAACTAGAGTACCTTCATGTTTCTTCATTCTAATGGTCAGAATCACAGCGGTATCGGTTCTGTCCAAACATGGTACTAAATGCAGATACTCCCCATATAGTACCTATAATTCAGTATATCATTAAAGTAAAAATATTAAAATTGAATTCATTTGATGGGATCAGGACACTGTGGCCACAAATTGAACTTCACCCTCTGTTCTAGAGAAACTATAAACAGATTTTAATAAGCAGTGAATAAATCCTTGTTTTTCTTTCTATGCAGATGGATAGTAGCCAAAGATACTGCTAAAGAACCATTGCCTGTTATAGAGAACTTTCCACAGACCTCCTCCATCTTTCATTTAGACAGTATTTCTTTAACACCGGAGGAACAGTTACAAATAATGCTGAAGCACGAGGAGGAACTAGAGAGAAAATGTGAGCAACCAACTAAGAAGGACCTGGAGGTAAGCCTAACTAACCCAGAACTACATTACAAAACAGTCCGTTCATATATTCACCCAAGATTTACACTTTTTTAATTGGATTTAGTCAAATGGATCGCATAATACTCACATATTGCATTGTATTCTAAAATAAGCCATCCTTAGATATTTGGTATATTATATATATTATTATATACTCTCCTATAAATACTGGTTATTATTATAATCTTGTATTTATATAGCACTGACATATTACACCAGGGGTAGGCAAACTCCAGCCTTTAGGTCAGATATGGCCTAGCCAGTAGTTTGTTCCGACCTAATGCCCCCCTGGTCGATCCGGCTCAATCCCAGCTGGCAGGGGTTGGCAACCTGCAGCTCTTGAGCCTCCATGTTATGCCTCCCCTCCCTGTTTACCGCGGCTGGCGTTAACACTTCCACCTCCGGGGTAGGGGGACATTCCTTCTCCTTTGTATGCATTGCAGAGGAGAGGGATTACCTTTCAGGAGCGTTGCATAAGGAGGAGAGGGATTTTCCTTCAGGGGCGTTACTGGTGGGCGCGGAGCCATCAGCGCAGTATTCGAGAGAGAGTCCGGCCTAGTGTGCCTTCTTGACCTCCTAAAATGGCCTAGTAGCCAAAAAAGTTTGCTGACCCCTGTATTATGCAGTGCTTTACAAAGTTCATAGTCATGTCACTTTACTTCTATGACTTTCTAATTGATTTGTCCTAGGATGTCTGGCAGAGATGGTCTAAAAGATAGGCTCTGGGCAAAAATTAAGTGGGGGCCTCAAATGCACAGCATTCCAGCTCCCTTTATTCATTGCCATCTGGGTCCTCTAAAAAAGGTAGAGGCTATTGGCAATTGCTTAATTTGCCCCCCCCCCCCCCCCAAAAAAAAAAAAAAAAGGATGGGGGGACAAAAAAATGTCCCTGTTTGCTCGATTCTAAGCTCGGTACTGAATGAACACAGCTACTTTGTTCACTTCTTCTGAAATATTTCATCAGCTATCTGCCACAGCGATGTAGGGTATTACCTGAGACAGGACTTTACTTTTTTCTACATATGTAATTACAATAAAAGGTCATCACTGTATATTCAAACCCCATTGTGTTTACAGCAATTGTGTTTAATAATTTACTGGTATAATTTTTTTTCAATAAGGGAAAGATCAGTGTGGATTTATTCACTGCAACAACCCTGTTAAAGCTTTTTACCCCTCTGCAGATTGGTTGCTATGTTTTCTCTTATCATCATTCGTTTTTCCACTGTTTATTCAGCGAGCAGGTCATATTGACAATACTTTCATGCATTGTATCATTTGGTAGGCGTTTTCATGAAATAACTGTACAGAAGTTCTCTAGGGAATTGGGTCTTTTTAATTAACAAATCCTTGTTACGGATAAATCTGCATTATTGTAGCAGTTCTTGAATGGAATTGAATTTACATAATGAAGGCAGATCATCATTTGGTAAACAGCACAACAAGAGCATCACAAGTTACGGCATCGGCTATACTTACATGCAGTAAATATTCTGCTAGGTTGGATTTGGTCTAATTGTATGATTTACATCCCCACGGTTTCTAAATCTATGTTAGTTACAGCAATCAAATTGCTGTACAAATATTGGAACAAATATTTTTTAGCTGCTCTGTCTAAAGAGTAAAAATGCAGTTTTTACAGGGCATGGCTTCCTGTAAGCCTATTAAATGTCTTTCCAACATCTATTTTATTTAAAGCATATAATATGCTGTAACATATACAGTGCTGGCACACAATATAAAGAGAAAAGCTGATCAGTGGTACACAGTATCTCAACTAAACTAAAGAGAATAAAGCAGTAGCAAATTTAGAACTGAATTTGCTTTATCAGGAAGTACAGTTTCTCACAAAAGAATAACCCCCATCCTGTTCATTTGATGGAAGTCCTTTAGAAAAGAAAATTCCTTTATTCATCCCTCTACATACTTTATCATTTATTTTTACTCAAGTCACCTTATTGTTCCTAAAATTATTTTTCCTTTTTCCCATAGTTTGGCAATTTAAGAAATTACCAACCTTTTACTTTATTTGACTTGAGCAGCACTGTAGGGATCAACCTAACATAGCAAGCCAAAACAATTGTGTATTGAAACACTTTTTACCTAATCTAGGAATCTTCAAATTTACGTTAAATATAAATTAGAGCAGATTTACGTAAAAACCTTCACAAGCAGTGTTTTTCATGTGAAAAAAGGAAAAGAAATATTAGGATACCAGGATGACGCAATTTCAATTTAAATATGGAATAAATCTGACAATTTCCATTCTCATCTGCTTAACCCATCATGTTTGACATTTGAAATGCCTAGGTTTGTTACAAATAGTCAAGATTTTTAAAGAAGTTATTTTAGGACGACAAGCTGCCATAGTCTTATGTGCCTTGACATAACTTTTGGTCACCAACAGTTTTTGTATCTTGAAAGTTGCATCCTCTGTCCTAAAGTCATAGTGCTCTCGTACTGTATTTATAAAGGAGCAGCATTGTCACCTTAGATTAACGGTCGCCAACCGGTGGTCTTCAGCATGTCACAGTATGGATAGCAGGCTCAGGGCGGTGGGTTGTGTTCCTGGACACTCAGACCTGCGATGGGAGAGTGGACAGGTTCTGGCATCATGATGTCACTATGGGGGAAGTTTCTTCCCCTTTGAGTGACACACGGCTCCCCGTGCATGCGCAGTCCTGAGCCTGTAAATTTAGTGGTCCGTAGGTCCGAAAAGGTTGGCGACCACTGCCTTAGATGTCTAAAAAGGTTTTAGGAAGCCAGTCTTTATCTAACCCCACAACGCCTTAGGATGGCAGAAGATGGTAGATGGTAGATCCTCGCCTATATCTAATACAGATACTCCTCACTTAACGACCAGGTTCGGTTCCAACAACCTGGTCATTAGGCAAATTGGTCGTTAAGCAAGGAGCATAGAAAAGAGCTGGCCTGCAGAGCTGCGAGCGAGCAGAGCATGTCAGTTACAGTTTCAGTGACAGCCTGCAGACCCAGATCAAGAAGGATCACCACACAAGAAGATATGGCCGAAAAAAATAAAGTAGTTAAGTTAAAATTTGTACGTATGTTGGCAGGCGTTTGATTTGCAGCCCCTAATTATGGTACGGTGCTGGAACGAGTGTTGATATCTAATAATTTAAAGATAATTAATATATTTATCCCATATGTTTGTTACATTTTTCCCTCTTTGCTATGCTAAAAATGACTCTGGTGTTTCAGAGGTACTTTCACTACATACACTACGAGATTAAGAAAGAAATGCTGGCTCCCCAAGAGAAGGAACAGATGGACAGAATCTTAACAAGTATTCCCAGCCAGCTTTTGAAAAACCCAACTCTGGAGAAACTGCTTCAAGAAATAAAAGAAGAGATTGCATATGATTACTACACCAGCCTCAGGAAAAGTATTGGTAAGAGTTCTTTATTCTGATACTGTTTTCTCTAAGGAATGTCAGATAAACAAGAAAAGTTTGCAAAGGTTTTGCTTGATAAGTTCTGTTTGGTATGTATTTGTAAAGTGAATACAGCAATAAATATATTTTTTCATCTTTAAGTATGTGCATTTTAAGTAATGTGTAAATGTTACATTACAGGTATTTATTACTTGAGAGTCAATAAAAGTGCACTTGTTGGGGCAATCAGGTCAAAATACTTTTTTATATATTGACTTCTACTCCTTTAAAGTGCCCACTCGTCTCTCTGTTCAGTGTTCTTGCTGTGTAAAGGGCAATAATAGATCATCACTTCTGGGGACTGCAGTTGTATCTCCTAAAATGTATAATTTTACACGTCTGTGTGATCATTTTTAAATTATGAAAGCAGTAAGATGGGAAAATAATTTCTCCAAAAGTTGCTCCATTATTGGTAAAGTTTTACTTCTCTGTCCCAAAAAAGACCTGTCTATGGGTTTCAGTGGCTGCCAATCAGTACTGGAAAAGCACTGAAAAATTAAAGTTTGAGAGCATAAGGTAAAAGCAATTTTGGTTGTACTAAGCAACAGAGTTCAGACACTGGTAAATTAAGCCCTCTGTTTACTGTTTGTTGCAAAAGTATTGGTCCTTCTCCACTTTTCCTCAAAGAATCCGAATTTGCTATCAATAGCAAAGTGTCTTATCAAGTATAGAAAAATGGATGCAATTTATTTGTGTCAATTTCAGCTTATTTTGTGGGAAATTGAAATTCTTTGGAGAACAGGGTAGGGGTCAAAATCCTTTTGACTGTGACTATATAGGCCTAAATATTATTACATCATATTGCCTAACTTACCATAGTGACATTTTTTGAATTTTGTTTCTAACAGACAGAATTACATGTATTACTTTGTTTCCTTGCTGGTCCCCAGTTAATATTCAGCCACTATTTAATCCTCCTGAAATTTCCTGACAAATTAAAACTGGCAGTTCAAATTGTGATGGATGAATCACTTACTAGATAGGTTGCTGAACTAACCAGCATGTCATTTCCTTCCAACACTACTGATCTGAATGTCTACAAACCAAGTCAATAAATTGGATGTATGATATAAAAGTTCAGAGGCTGTAATATATTCATACTGGTAAAATAAAAATAATTCAGAATTTACAGTAAAAGTATAGATAACAATTTTACTTCTGAAAATGGCCTGACTGCAGAAAATGTGTTTCTCTTGCCTTTTTATTTTCCCTTTAAAAAATAACTGGGAATACGTTAGACTGAATAAACTGTATAAAGACCTGCATCTGAAATCTGGCAGAAAAAAAAATTGGAAACTAACATTAGTCAAGATATTTGCTACCTGAATGTGAAGTGTTTGCAATTACTATTCTATTTATTATTATTGTAATCTTTATCCCACATTGACCATGATTATCTGGCCAAGGTATTGCCACCTGTGGTCTCTTGATTTTCCAATAGTATGTTTTGGGAAAGTTACTGTTTACTGAATCTTATACTCTATATCCTTAAGATTACATTCATTTAGTTGCCTAGTTATTCGAGATAGATGGTGTGTGCTATTTGATTGAATTACCCATTTCTGCCCTTTTTTTTCTAGTTCCAGCTTGTGAACTGGCATCACAGGTGGGGGACTGGATGATTAATATGATACATACTAATACTTTTCATGGGGGCAAAAGTTACTATTTTAGCTTTCATTAATAATGAGTATTTATCCTATATTTATTTTACAAGAAGAAGACAAAATGTAAAATGGAGTTTTAGTTTCTCCTCCTTTGTTTCAGCCTGCAATAGAGATTGTATCTATAAATAATGGTACAATAGTGTTGTATTTACGTAAGATATATTGAAAGTAAAAGAAATAAAGAATAATGTGGGATTTCCCCATGATGGAAGCCACATTGGATCAGTTCCAAAGTTCTGGAGTGGGCAGGGAGTGGGTTTGCAAACATCTCAGTAGTTGGCTTCCCTCTCCTTATATCTCAGAAGTGTGAATCTCCTCCTCCTTCCCAGGAAATACATAACGTTTGTACAGTGCCCTGAAGGCTGAAGGACCAATATGTAGTCTATAGGTTTTATTCCACCCAGCAAATTTGGGAGATACCAAGCACGTTAAGCAAATCCTATGTTTCTATGAGATTATTTGTATCTGCATGCTTCGCTGGTGAAGAGGCAATATCATCATTGGAAAGAGAACTGGAAAGAAAACCCAAAAAATGAATGCTTTACCTCACCTCCTAACTTGTGTGTCCCTCTACATGTCCCTGCAAAGCAAACAAAGGAAGAGCAGTGACAGGGAATTAGCAGAGGCAGAAAGAGCAGTAAGGGGGTATACAGTGGCAATATTGTTGGGTGGGGAGAGGGTGCAGGCTGGCAGAAAAATTCAGTTCAAATTAATTTAGATTTAGCATGCCTAGGAATGCTTAATCCTCCAGACTGACATCCATAACAGTACTTTATTATTAGCATCACTCAATATGATATGTATGTTTATGATTTGAATAAAATGCTGAAATGTTTAAGAATCATTAGGTTCATTTAAAAAACAATTAGCATGAAAACATACCAAACTAAGATATACCATTTGAGATAGACCTCCTCAGCACCGAAGGAAAAGTAGGGAATCCCTGGCATATATAGTCTTAAAAATGTAACATTTTACTTTAAACAAAACATATTGAAAAATACAAGCAATATCTTATAAACATATAAACAAAATACATATCTATATATCTAAAACATATAGACAAAATATAATCACCATATCATCACAACAACAAGACATACAACTTTTTTTCACCCTATAGTGACATTCTTCATATTCTACCTCTGTAAGTTAACCTTACTACCTCCAACAGAGCACTCTGTTTTAGCTTTTATGATGGTAAAGTAACTCGGATAATGAAATGGGAACAATTCTGTATTTATATGTCCTTACAGCAGCATCATGTCAGAATATTGACCTGCTTTGCACTGTAGGTGACTTTCAAGCCTCTTGCTGGAATCAACAACTACAGAATACTTTATTCATAAATTACTATAAAGTTAAAAAAATACTTTTTGCAAGCAATAATAACATTCCATTTAAAAAGTACAATCAGAAGTATATATCAGTATATACTAGTACAATCAGAAGTACTATAGAAAAAAGAGTTTATAAAAGAAGAGTTTATATTCAGACTGTTTATCATACAATATGTATGACACTAACTTTTCTTCATACAGTATGGCAGAAAAAGTGGTTTGCTTGTAATCTTTAAAAAAAGATAGGAAGGTAGCAAAACAGAAAGCAATGTACAATATTTTATTTAAACACATTCTATGTGTCATGGAAATAAAGTCCTTGATGGATTATTGTGAATGGCAAAATGTAGAACATATTTGCTCTCTGGGTTTTAAGGCAATGCCATCCTTGAAATGAGAGGATTTTTTAAGCATAAGCCATTCATATATTTATCTCTAGTTTATATGAACTAAATTAAACCAATGAATCAGAGAACAGTGTTTTTCTTCTCATGAGGTTTGTGAGTGAAGACAGACAGACTGCTTTTTACTACGTCCTATAGACCGTGCAGATTAATGCTAAGTACTTGGCATCTGTAATTCCTGTTTTATCTACTTTTGGATACAATAAAATCCTGAACACGGTTCTAATTATTCCCAGTTCTTGCACTCATACTGACTGTTGTAGCAGCAGCATATGGGTATCATAGTGTAATATTACTGCACTAAAAATAATCACCTTTACGTTTTATTGTTTAAGCTAAAGAATATCCTTAAATTTTGTGTACATAATTCTTTTGCAAAAAAAAAAAAAAAAAGAAACATATAACGGGACCTGCATACAAACAGTTTCTGGTATGTGCAGTCTTTGCAACACAACTCAGATTCATAACATGTTTTATTTTATAAACCCAGGATCAAGCAAATAATTAGTAATTATTCTTTGCCTCGCATTTGGATGAAATAAAAAATTAGGACTTCCATGTAGCCATACGTCTTCTTGGTTTAAAGCTGAGCATGTTTATAAGAGGAAAAAATCTGTTCCCATTTCTCATTTTTTGTTTTGTGCTTTTAGTCAGAATCACATATTTGAATAAGTGGATAAAGGTACTGGATTCTGCTTATATTTTTTCAAACATAATACAAATAAATATATATTTTTTTCATTTTTATAAACTACTACTACTACTCACGTACTAGGTATTTACTAAACTAGCTACTATATAATAGAACCTATTAGCGACCAGAGCTTGAATGTCTTTGTTGTAAAGACTATTGGGATTCCACCTTTTATCTTGCTGGTGCAACACTCTTAAACGACATACACACCTTTAATAATTATCTTTTAACAATGAACGATCAATGAATGATCAACGAACGTTCAACGATTATGACCGAACGATTATGAACGATATCGTTGAAGGATCGTATAGTGCTGAATATGTTCATGCAAATAACGATACGATGGTTCAAAGATATTGTACACATGGTGGATGCAATCGTTTGAACAATAGAGGAAGTGATGTGCACCGGAGGAAGTGATGTACAGTAAAATAGGCGCGAAATTTATAAATACATATACATACATATACAATGTGTACACATATATTTACTTATATATATATAAATTATATATATTTACACCTTGATATACATATATACATCTATCTTGTATAGATAGATAGATGGATACACATGGACACAGTGAAGCACTTGCAAAGAACTTTCGTTTATCTCGCATGCCCAGAACATGCACAATCACTGAAAGACTGTACACACAATAAATTACAAACGATCGTCAATCAATTAGATCCGACAGGATGGTCATTCATTTCCAGCAACAGTCCTTATTCGTCTGCGTTGCTGTGCACCTTTTTTGTTAACGATTCTCGGACGATCGGTCGTTAGTTGTTTGTTTCCAACGACATTTATTGTAAGTGTGTACGCAGCTTAACTTCACTTTCAATACTGTAATAATTAGATTGCCATAATACCACACTGTGGAATGGATATTGTTCTGAAAATATGTGGCCTATTTGATTATGGATTGAATTTTTCCCAGATCTCTAAATTTCTATTGAAATGTTATCCATAAGCTTTTCAACATATCGGGTTATTTCACCCAAAATGATTCACCTACTGTTTCTGTCTCTGCTGATTTTTTATAGTTCTGATTTACTCTCTTTTCATAGTCTCTCTTTCCTGTATTCTTCATAATGGAAAGTTCACAGGGGATAATGAGACCCCCCCACCTCTTGTAACGACCAAAGTAGGTGGGGGTAGAAGGAAATTCAGAAGGCCTTTCATTTGTCTTGATCTATCTGAACACTTAAAAGATGTAAAAAACTGATTTGCTAGAGTCTAAATATTACTGAAATAAAACTATGGGTTTCTACTATTGCTACAGTTGTAAGGAAGCGGCATTTCAGGGTTTTTTTCAGTTTCTGAAAGATAAAAATTAAACACCACTGCACCACTTGTAAATTTTCAAATGTTTAACAGTAAAAAATATAAAAACCAAAACAAATCCCTAACCCATAAAAGATTTCAATGTTACAGACTTTGTGTGTGTGTATATATATATATATATACTGTCTCAAAATAATTTGGGGAATTTAAAATAATAATGGGTTAAGAATGCATTTTACTATAATCCGGGCTTGCACTTATGTTGGTGTGAGCTTCTCACTTATTTCCCAGAATAAAGCTGGCTTCAACTGGAATGGCAATTTTTAATACCAATAAACACCTTTTTATTGGTTGTACAGCACAGTATTTACAGTAATATTGGCTTAAACAATATTTATGTGCAGTTGTTATTGAAAGTAGTGTTTTTCTTTAATGATAACATTTTAATTTGCAGTCGACTACATCCTGAAGGATCCAGGGGAGAAAGACAGCCTTTTTATTGGCAACATTCCTCGTAATTTTCCATTTCGGGTGATCCGTGCTCCAGTGCCCTGGCACTCCTCATACAATGATGCCCACAAATGGAATGAAGACCACCTCTTCACAGTGAACCCCATGATGCTTGAATTACAACAGCTCTGGATAACACAGTAAGCAGTGTAAAAGTTTAAGACATTTTTGACATTTAGGGGCTGATTTATTAAAGCTCTCCAAAGCTGGACGGGATACACTTTCATCAGTGTAGATGGGTAATCCAGCAAACCTGGATGGATAATAATGGATTTCTTCAAAGTCATTTGCTATTTGTTAGTAAATGTTTTCAATCCTGGACCAGATCCATTTCAGGTTTGCTTGATCACCCAGCTTCACTGATAAAAGTGTATCCTCTCCTGCCTGAGCTTTAATAAATCAGGCTCTTAGATTTTAAAATAAATAATTGATCTACCAAGGTCCTAGAGATCCCAAGAGGCCCATGCCTGCCCGCACACAGCCCCCTACTGCTTTATAATATATTAATAAAGCCTTCATAATTGCAAGAATTTGTAGATAATCCAGTAACTTTTGTCAACAATGACACATTCATTTATGAAAATCCCAGGGATTCCAAAGGGTGCATGCCTGCCTACTCACAGTTTATTTCACTGCTCCAGAATAAATTAAGAACGCTTCATCAAACAATGCAATTAGGTGGCTTGTGGGGACCAGCAAATTACCATCATTCCAATTTGTTTGTTGAATGTAATTTTATTTGTTTTTGTAAATAATGTTTTAGTGATGTCAGCCAAATTTAAATAGGATTGATAGGGTCAGTATTCCTAACAATACATTTTATAAACGATAAACTTTTTATCTTTTTATTTGTAGAACATATTCAATAAACTGTTTTTGTTTTTTTTTGTAGATTTAGTCATTTAAGGTTTGTGCGTACCAATGAAATGTTGTCTAGCAACCTCCCTCTGCTACCTTCTGAATTTGAAGAATTGGTTCAAAAGCATTGTCTAGAAGCTCGTACAACATTGCGAAATAAGTAAGTTCATTGTGAAACAGTGTGGGCTGCATTTGTGAAAATGTACATCTAAAGATAATGACTGTTAATAACATGCAATTACATACAACACTCATGTGCTATTAAAGTTGTTTATTATTTGTAGTCTTTAACCCTGCTGTAAACTGGAATGCAATACCTAATGCTTTAAAATTTTCATGGCTACAATTTGATTAAAAAACAATATATACATAAGAAATGATATGAAACATATATACATATGAAACGTATGAAAAAATGAAACAGCCATTAGGGCGTATACAGTGTTTTACAATTTCATATTACGCATGTGGCACATGTAAAACTATTTCATGATAAAAGATAAAAGATTTTTTCATGTCAACAACTGTTAGGCATGTAAATGTGGTGACTCAATTCAACTGCCCATGCAGAGCAAACTGTAGAGTTCAGTAATGCATAGCAACCACTACACATGTGCAAATTGATAGATAAGTATCCAGTAGTTGTTATTTTTAGAAATGCAGTAGGAGTTGGCAGTCGGTGTGCAGCAGTTTTTGCATAAGAAGGTGAATATGTTTATTCCAACATTACAAGAAATCCATGAACCTTTTAGGAGTAGTTCCTTAAACAATAACACAAAAGTGTAAATGTATGCGTGGATAATAGTAGCAGGCTTGTACCTGTATCTGTTAAGATTTTCATGCTCACAGGCAACAAACGTTGGTGCTGCAAATACATAACATTACAACACTTTATTTCATTGCCTTTGCGTAATTGGAACATTGAAAGTTTACTTCTGGTTTTCATTTTGGTATTCAACTGTTTATCAGTCTGTGATGACGTTTTTTCCTTCATGTCAATAATATTTGTTCCTGGAATGCTTATAAAAGAACAAGTGCTTCAAAGAAACCTTATTGAAGTATCGCCACTTTATGCTAAATGAAATATCTGTTTCTTTTTCGATCTCAGGTGGATTCCAGCCTGCGCTTCGTTGTTTATAACGCATAAGGATAAATGGATCAATTTAGTGCCCCAGAATGAGGAAGATTCAGCTGTTCTAGTTCAGGAGTTTTTTGCATGTGTGTCATCTCTGATGTCTTTACAGCTACGTGGGATGGTCATCAATTCTCTAAATGACTTGGTTTCTTTTTTTAATATACACAAGGTAAATAGAGGTTAAGATACAGCAATATACTTAGGCTTTAAAAACACAAAAGCCAAAAAGTGCTTGGTACATGCTGAATAGCACATCTGCCTTCATGCCGCCAGTGACACATTTCATTTCTTTGTTGTTTATAGTCACCTGTGGATAATTGTATGTATTTTTACTTGAAGTACTATCTTAAAGGATATGTAAACACTTCAGTCTCTACAGGTACATCCTGACAATTTGAGAAAGCTGGCAAAGGCTGCCTTAAAGGTAGTTCTTTCCTTCTTTAAATGCAACTTTAAATTAAACCTGTATATAAAAATTGCATTCAAAATGCATTTTATGTTAAAATGTTCATTTTAGGCTTGTAAATTATGTAAAACCCCAAATATACATTTTCCTGAAAGATGAGAACCTGTAAAATAAAACAAAGATATGATCAGTATTGCGGGACCACATAAAAAGGAAAAGGAAAATTACAGACGTATGCAAAGCCCCTCATGCTCCAGGTATAATTCTCAGAGTTACTATATACGCCCAAGCGTTATCGTTTTGCTTTTCTTCACCACTCAAGTATACCATTACCTAGGACTGCTAGGCCTCAAAACAAGAAGCAAAATCAATGAAAAAAATGTAAAAAAATTGATCAATGTTTTGGCCACTGAAATCAACTGCAAACTTCTGAAAACTGTGTACTTGGTCCCAACACCCACCCCAATGATAAATGTTCCAGCTTCTGCACCCTATAATTGCGCATTACCTACTGGCAAACTTTGATCACTCACTTTATACCCATACTTTGATTAGCCTCTTGACCCCTGTACGTTGCAAAGCCAATTTCCATAGGCATATCTTTAAACCTTCATATCTGAGTTGTGATACAAATTAGTGATTGTGGTATCCATATATCCGTGTTTAAAAATCAGACATGGATATTAGAAACCGTATGATCCCACAGAGACTCAAAAGTGTTTGAGTGTTTTTTAGTTTTAGATTATGGAAGTGTTAAAACCCCTAACTGGTTGTTAACAGTTGACAATGTACTTGTCACTGTCTCTGTACCATTTCATAACCTTCCCTATGCTTGCACCAGAAAAAAAGGGAAAACTCTTCAATGGGGAGAGTGATACAATTTGACAAAGGGTCCCTTCGCAACATTTTTACCGTGGGGGAAACCTTAAAATAACTGGCAGGTCCTAGGGAAGCTGACAAAAATAATATTATCCATTGCTTACAGTGCATTAGTGTGGTGGTCTTGGGTTGAATGCCTCCTAAAAAGCTGGCTAGTGGGAAGAATGTCACCCCTACAGATAGCCAAACAGATCATTGGCGCTAATGGTAAATGATCTGGGAGGCACAACTTACTCATTGTTCAAGAAACCGC
Source organism: Pyxicephalus adspersus (assembly GCF_032062135.1). Lineage (NCBI taxonomy): Eukaryota > Metazoa > Chordata > Amphibia > Anura > Pyxicephalidae > Pyxicephalus > Pyxicephalus adspersus. The sequence continues at coordinate 71,898,116 of NC_092864.1, read as the reverse complement.
TAGCAATCCCTGGAGAAACCATAGTTGAGAAACCCTGCTGTAAGCCCCCCTTCCACATTCCAAAAATAAAGACGGGTTTTTAAGGCATATTTACAATCTCTGTAATCCTCTCCATGCAGCCAGTGTTTTGCATTAATTATCATTACCATGAAGCACAATATGTTCCTAATTTGAGTTATTAAACATTTTTAGAACTTGAATCTTCTATTATTCTAAAGAAATGCATAATAATCAATAGAATGAAAGCCCTCCTGGGTAACCATGAGACACTGCATCTAAAGGTTTAGCTAATTATCCCCCGTTGGGCATACATCCTCATCAAATGCATACTACCATTGTTTAGCATACTGGCTTTGAACAACAATTTTCATTATATAATTACACCCCCAGTGCTGTTGGTTAATCACTGATAAGCTTACTTACAATACTGGAGCAATACATTTGCTTTTCAATTAGACCACAGTTTAAACTCTATATGTGTTAAATTACAGAATGGTAAAGTAGTTTAGCTAAAAAATAATAGTATGAGGTATTCAATTCTTAAAGTCAAATTTAATTGAGGGGTAGAGGTCCTTTTTAATAGGCTGGATTTCTTGCTGTCCCTACATCAATGGCCTGGGATGGTCAGTTAATTAATTAAAAGCATAATTACTGCATAAGTACTACAAGCAGTCTGCTGCTTTTTTGCCAGCTGGATATGTAATGTCCGATAGGCAGCCCTGGATTTTGGCAGTGACAGCAATTTAACAGCAGCTCTCCATGCTGTGCCAGCTTTTTGGACTAACTTAGTGGAAGCTGTGTTTCATTGATAAAATAGTTGCCTTTTCGTGTCTCTGTAGAGAACATTTGTTGTTGCCTAAAAATTAAACTTTCATTCATTGACAGGCACCATGTGGTTTAGTGTATTTACCCAAAAGAAAAATGAAAAAAATTAACATAAATTTTGGATCCATACAGAGAGCAGAAAGGTTTCTCCCTATGCATAAATGTATTCATGTATTACAATATTGCTCAATAATTCTGATGTTTAACTTTTTAGAACTAATCCTTCAACTTAAATGGTTTAAAGTCATATTTCTTTAAGTTTTTGATGATCTGTTGTGATTGTCATCTTAAATGGCTGAAATTGATTTTTATTTGGACAGGAAGGAAATGACTTTGGTGACACATATAATGAAATGAAATTTTTTACACCGCAAATCCTCATCATCAAGCTCAAGGTGGAAGAACCTAAAATTGTGTTTGACCCAGTTCTGGAGGAATGTTGGAATTTAATAAAGCGATGTTTCCTGGAAGTTATAAAAAGCTCAGAAGGACTTCCAAAAGTATGTACTGCAATAGGAAAATAACTGTATTTCTTATTTTTTATGTATGTATGGTCAGTTTATGGTAACACCTATACAGTTGCATAGTAAGTCAGGTTGAAAGAAAACATAAGTCTATCAAGTTCAACCACTAGGGAAATAAACATATCCCAGATATGAAACCCTAAGAACATAGTTGATCCAGAGAAAGGCAAACAAAAAAAGAAACCCCTTGTACAGTTTGCTCCAACAGGGGAAAAAAAATTCCCTCCTGATTCCGTGAGGCAATCCGACTATATTGGTAACATTTACTCCCTTTACTACAAGGTCAAAATAAAGTTGGCAACCTCTCGTCCCCAATTATTTATTCTGCAGTATCAAGGAATCTGTTTAAAGGGTGTGTAACCATCACTTTGACTTTGTAAAGGCCTGGGGAGTTGTATGAGTTGGATATTTTAATTACAATATTTCACCTTAAAAAAAAAAATGTGGTACAGGTTGATATTCAAAAATCCAGCAACCTCCGAGTGTCGGATTTTTAAAAATTCGGGATTTTTTTTTATACTTACCTCCACACACAGACCAGTCTTCCTCTGGCAGCACTGCGGACATTTGGCACAGTTTCAGGGAGCAGGCAGCAGAGACGTCTCAACGTGTATTTAGTTTAGCAAGCAGACCTAACAGCTGTTTCTGAAGAATGGCGCCATGAAAACATTAGTGGCCAAACAGTGTACTACAGCCCCTGTATTGAAAATGCGATCTAAAATTCATGCCGGGAAGCTGAAGGAAACAGATTATTGATGGCCGGATTTTTGATCGTCAACCTGTACTACATAATCAACATACTGTATAATTCTCAAATATATATATATTTCACAATGTATGGTTTACTTTGTAATCCTAAGTCATAACCAATATGACTAACTAAGTCATATTTAACTATTTTTATTTTCTGTGGGAAGACAGTTATGTTGAAGTTTTTTTTCTCCAAAACAATAGTATGTTTTACACCTTAGCTTCATCGATAATTTATTACATTTCTATTATCTACTGTTTGTTTTTCCAGTAGGTTTACCCAATTTGATAATGATATAAACAAAGTTATCTGGAAACCCTCAAAGGCTTAATGAAATTTCAAAGGCGTTGGTTTGAAATACAAGGGTACAATGTGGCTTTTATATATACCTGAAAAAAATAGATTAAAGCTGCGTACACACGTCTAATAATTATAGTTGGAAACGAACGATAAACGACCGATTGGCCAAAAATGGTTCTAAAAAAAACAACCAACGAGGCCGACCAACGAGGATTGTCTTTGGAAATGAACGACCGGCACAGCGGATCTGATTGGCTGACAATCGTTCACTATCTATCGTGTGTAAAGTCGTTCAGTGATCATGCATGTTTCTGCAATATACTCTCTCCTTTTCATGTCACTCCCTGCATCGTTCAAACGATTGTATCTAGCGTGTGTACACTATTGGTGGATTATATTTGAACAATGGTTTCGTTACAGCATGTACAGAATTGTGCACAATACGATAGTTCAAGTATAATCGTGCATAATCGTTGATCAGTCGTAATCGTTCGTTTTCTAACGATATTTATCAGAACTGTGTACCTAGCTTAAGGGTGACCCCGTACTATTCACAGCAGCTGTCAACTTGCTTATTCGCTTGCACCACAGCACTGTTTTTTAAAGAAGCATCTGCACAGCCTGAAAAGTGATAGTTTTGCAACTTCAACTAACGTTTAAAAATGAAAGAAAGGGGCCCGATTACTCTATGTATATGGAAAAACAAAAGATCTAATATGTGACACATTTTGTTTGAAATGTGTTTGGTTTTTAATTGAATTCTCAAATACTATACCAATATCTAAGCTTTTCTTTGCAGTTGAGTGAATTTTCTAGTATATTTCAAGAGAAAAACCTGTCATTTACTTAACCTGCTCTGATCTTTACTTCCAGGTAGAAGTTGAACTTTTTCCAGACCTACGGATGGATAATCTTATCCTGAGCTCAGTAAAACAAGAAGAGTCTCTGGTCTCAGAATATGTCAACAAAACACGCAAAATATTCAACATGAACACAATCGGTCCCCAAAGGTACCTTTTTTTCACGTCATTTAAAAAAAACAAACAAAAAAAACTACGATATTTCAAAAAGATTTTGGCAGTAACGTTTAATGATATTTGATGTTGAAACTTGTTATTGTGTCTACTCTTGTTAAAAGTAATCAAAGTGAGCTTGGTCTGGTTTCAAAGGTAAAAGGGTATTGATGTACAACTTCCTTTGGGTCCTGTACCTGCCTATATAAATTTTGCAAGCCATCGCCTATTTCTTTTTTTTTTGTGCCTGGGAAGCCTCCTGAGATTATAAACCCCAGCTGTACATAGAGATATAAACTTTGCCCAATGAACCTCCTCTCATTTCTAGCACTCATCTCTACCCCCTGCCTTTCAGCTTTTAAATGTCAGAACTTTTACTGTCTGCCAACATTCTAGCATTTAAATCAAAGCTAGGTAAATTTTTTGGGAAAGTTCAGGGCTTAATCCCCACTTGGACAAACGTAGTATCACGATGTGCAGCCTGAATCAAACTGTTGTTTTATATATATATATATATATATATGATATATACATCAAGAATGAGTTTTTATCAATGTGAATTTTTATTAAGCAGGTATACCTGTTCACAAGGCAGATCAGTATGACGGGAGGTTCCACAAAACTACACGGATCAATTAGCACAGATCTTTAGAGCTTATCTCCAAAAAAAAAATATAAAAACAATGGCTTTAGTTATGTATTTAGTTCAAACACATTTATTTTTAAAACATGCAATGTAAGTAGATAAAATCTATGGATTTTAATGTCCTGATCCCTGGTACAGCAGCTCTTAAACTATGTGGGACAGGGGCAAATTAGGATCTGTTACTTGTTCTAATGCTGGCATCAGTCTGTTGATGATCTCCCCTTGTCCAGGCTTCAGAAAGCAAGATTACCTTGTTGTGTTGCATTACTGCAAAGGAAAGTTGGTTCATTAGGCTGGTTCTGTTGTGTGGCAGGGCTGAATAAATTTCAGAAGTGGACACAAATTGAGATAATTGGCAGTTAAAGATCTCCCATACAGTATATGTACTTATATAAATCAATGGTATAGTATGTTGTTTTCACAGATATGTGTGTTTTAATTGTGTACTTAGTTAAGTGTTGCAGTTAAAGCTGATGTAGATTCCAGTGTCCATAACTAGAGTTTGGCCATAATTTGCAAATTTTGCAAATTTGCACATTATGATAGAACTACCTGCTAAAGTGGCCTCCTCCAGCCCTGTGCCATCCACAATTTCCTGTATCATTACATTGCTGCTGCTATCAACTTCACCTGGCCTTCTTCCAGGTTTAAATTCTTCAATCATATTCGTTGGCTAGATGGGAATGAGAAGCAGCCTGTACACTGAGTTGCTCATATTCTGCTCAGTGTACAGAGAAAGAAAAAAAGTTCTGACAGGCAGGTAGAGGGATCGTTGGCAAAAGGAGACTTCATAGTTTTTCCTGCTATAGCATTTTTTAAGCATTTTTACTTCTGCTTTATATTGTTTTTTGTTTAAATTATTTGCAGCAGACTATAAATTGTTAACACTAAACTTGAACATTTCAAAATGCAACACCCCCAAACATATTTCCTTTGGGCGTCAGAGTTACATTAAAAATACATTTTCCATTAATTCATTACAAGATACCTTAATCTTTTCTTTTTTAATACCTCCTTTCAAACTAAATAAAGGAAAAGCAATAATGGAAAGTTCATTGAACTTATCCTATTAAAAAGAATATTTTTGTTGCAGTAAAGGTATTACCTCTGCAGGCTTTAATAGAATAACACATTTATCAATCTTCTAGGCTTTTATTCACACTTTTCACTCCATGTACTTCTTTTTGTAGCTCATGTATTATATTTGTACACTGAAATATTGAAATTTAAGGGAAAACTAATTATCTTTAGTGCGCTGCCATTTCTAAAGCTCTGTGTCCCTCTCTTTTAGGTACTTAAATGTTTATAAAAAATACAGTGACCTTTTAAATCAGAAAGCTCAGCAGGATGTTATCGCATTTCTTAAGGAAGAGCATTCTCTGCAGGCATTTACTAAGGTAATAAAATAAGGCATTCTATAGTGAATAAGCCTCTTAACACAACTTGCTTGAAGGTACAATTTTATTTAGACATGTAAACAACTAAATATTTGTTTTGAGCTTTATTAGATGAAATCATAATGTACATTTATTGCTTATCAAGCTCCAGTAATTCTTTACAGTTTGTAAGTGATATTTCTGCTTGCTTTCATGTGCACATTTCGGTTTCAATAAATTTTTATTAATAATT